>NW_010556112.1:455-1706 GCF_000687285.1 Phaethon lepturus | reverse complement strand
CTGGAAACACAATTTCATGCTGAACTGACTCACAGCAAAATATTTTGGGCCAATTCAGCTAATACTCTGTTTTGGGTCACAGTGATTCCAACTGCAAGATTTTGTTTACACGCTCCTGGCAGAAAAACAGTATAGAGTCCCAGATATACACCTCCTAGTTTGGAAAAAAAAAAAAAAAGAAAAAAAAAAGAAGTAACATCTTGGAAACTTCATTTTCTACACACAAAGCTGTAGAAAAAGACTGGCCAGCTCTAGCTGTGGATGTCCTCCTGCAGCCTGGCCGGGCTCCGGTACAGCCTGCACAGCAGCCCTGGCACCTCGGTCTCGCTGCTGAGACCGCTCCTTTCTCCCGAGCAGCCTGGAAACGACAGCCCGCACTGGGATTGTCCTTTCACCTCCCGCTAGTGCTTTGTGCGTTTCTTATGTTAGTGATAACAGAAGGGTCCTCTACATTTTTACCATCTTGATAGACAGTGATAGATCTCAATAGATTACCATTAAATCACAGTTTAGCTTGGGACTTCGCATTCATGCGGAGGATCAGGGCAATCCATCTATTTGCAGGATTGGGCATATATTATGTATTTTTTTTAATCCTCACGTGTTTCGCGAATAATCCTGTGTATTCTCGGATGGAAAGCACGTTAGAGCAAGCCAGCGTCCTCTCTCATCCTGTTTGTTCTTCCCTTCTCTCCCCGAGAACAATGAAAGCGGGAGGAAGTCTCGCATTGGTTTGTTACTAGTTTCCAGGCAGTTTTGCTTCCAGCTTCAGAACTATGAGCAAAACATTGCAATACCTAGGTTTGAACGGACGCGGACAACATCTGCTTTAAAAAAACACCCCAGCACCACGGAAGATTCAGGAGGGTGCTCAGACGGTCCCTGGTGTTTATTTTATCGAGTTGAGCATTTTGATCAAATTTGCCTCTTTAGATGCACGTGAGGACTAATGACTGTGCAAGATACCGAGGAGTGATGATTTGTGGTTTGGAAAAAGGGGATAAATCCAGGCAGGCTGCGTGGCTGCGGGCGCGATGATTTGTGGTTTGGAAAAAGGGGATAAATCCAGGCGACTTCCGCGACCTGCCACTTCAGCAGTTCATTACCAAAATAAATCACATTCTGCTGCGCCCTCGCAGCCCTGCAAGCCGAAACGCCGGCGCTGCCGTTCCCATCCTCAGCCCTTATCGGCCCTGCTGCGATCACGATTAATAACGCTAATAAGGCGTTGATGTCGTCCCTCTGCCGCGG
>NW_010556112.1:0-322 GCF_000687285.1 Phaethon lepturus | reverse complement strand
CCCTCCCAGTCCAGCCCGGGGAGGCTGCGCCTCCGGCACCGGGTGCAGCATGCAGCCGCCCCACGACTGCATCGTTGTTTGTGATACCATTTATTATTTCTTTTCTTTTTTTTTTTAAGCACATCTCCACCCCACCCGCCTGCCAATTGACTCATGTGTAGGGTTCCCACTTCCCAGATCTGCATAGCGTAAGCTCCTGACACAAGTTGATGTTTTAAGTACAGCTTCCATACGGTTCTCTCAAAGGCAACAGATTTTTTATACATATATATTTATATACGGCACCTGGTTTGGCAGAAACCACATCCGAAAAAGGGAAATA
>NW_010556111.1:0-44676 GCF_000687285.1 Phaethon lepturus | reverse complement strand
CCGCGGGGAGGGGCCCCGCGGGAAAGCCAGGGCACGCTGAAGGGATTGCCTCAGCACCGCAACCGGACTCCGCCCTGTAAAAGCCTGATTTTTACCCACAGCCACCTCTCGTTTCTTCCCCTCTGTGATACAAAGCTGGAACAACTCTGTCTTTTCAGTTTTGTGTTGTCAGCCTCTGACCCTACCAGCGGGCAAACTGCTGGTAGCACACTAATTACGCAGATGTTGACTTTCTTCATCCTAATGAAGGTAAATTTATGTGCCCTTCCTTCTCATGGTGTGTATGTGGGACTGACTAGCACTTTTTAAAAAATTTTATTTTAAGCCCATAGGAATGCTCCCCGTCTTCCTCTCCTTCAGGCCTCCAAGGAAATGTTACTCTTTATTTTCAGCATCTCACTATTGTGAGGAGCCAGGTCAATGATTTACACGTTGTTCTGACAATGTTTTCAGGCTGCCCATTTGTATGCGGCATGCAATCCTAACTTTTGCCTGATAAATGACATGCATTTCAGAGCAGCGAGTATCTTGACTGTGCGCGGTGTATTGCGTATTTGCAGTTCAACCACCTGTAACTCTGGGTTTATGTGTGATATGCTTCATCTAACACAGGCAAAACTTTTCAAGGCTAGACGTCTCTGTCCATATATCTGTCTGTCTCGGTACTTGTTGGGCACCAATTACCATCCTAACTAGATGCTGAGCACATTAAGATAAGGAAGAAAAATCAGGACAGATTTTTAAGGGCATGTGCTCTTGTCATTGGGTTGATGTTAATGACTGTAAGATATACGTACATATGTGTATATGCTTTTGTGTTGCTGGTATGTACGTAAATGAAAGGGAATTAATTTATGCTTATTTGCTTGAACAAATGACATTAATTAGGTAGGTGCTGTATAGAGTTCTCGAGCCACTCATGAAGTGGACATACACGCCAACCTGAAGCAGACCTACTGTAGTTTTTCTGGGCCTCTTTTGCGGAGACCCTGCCAAGTGTTCATTCCCCAGGCACACAACAATTTTCTATATAAAGAATGGTTTTAAAAATAACTTTCACGTACCTCTTAGATTCAGCTGTTCTTCTTAGCCATGGAAAACTCCACGTTGTGATGACATATATTCCCACCGGGCAACATATTTATTCTCCTTGCTTTACAAAATGTAGTGCACACAATCTGGATGATAACTTGGGACTACATTTTTATGAAACGCCTCAAATACAAAATTAAACACTTGTGTTGGTGTGACCCTATTTGTAGTAGAGCAACGTACAGAAGGAGTATGCATGGGAATATCATTCACACTCCTCCCTGCTTATATTTTAAACAGAACCTGACCTACTTTGTACTTGTTCACTTTTTCTTCTGTTTATTTTCACTGCTGTACGAACTATTAGATAAGTGTATCATTAATGAGCAGAAAGTTCGTATCTGCATTTTGCTTCTTGTTATGTATGAACAAGCAGCAACACTCACCCTGGTCTGATTGCCCAGGCCAATGCTATTCACTCTCTGGTGGTTCATAGCATCTCAGAACATTTTCCAGCAGAAACTGTGCAATGTTAATAGAAAATGAACCATACACGAATCTACTTCCCTAGGCATATGGTAAGTGTGTGCTGCTGTTGCTCTGGGAACTTGTGGACAGTCAGTATTCTTGCAGGCAGGGATAAGGCCATGCTTCATATTCTTCATGTTCAGTATTTTAAATTAAAATGTCCTTAATAGGATTAGTTCTATATAATACTAAAATTATGCTTATATTTAAATGCAAGATGGAAGCCACCCTTGTCCACCAGCCAGTGAAGAAAATTCTACAGAAAGAAAACAGGGTAAAAAATGCACCTCTTTTCGCATTTGCAATAATAACCATGACAAGAAATGTCAGAGGCGTTGTAAAACGTACCAAACAGACACGTGGTAGTCAGATGCATGTGTTACAGATATATATGTTACACCTACACATCCAGAAGTTAGGGCTAGGAATTCTTCTGCCCTGATACAGATTTTACGTCTGCAGAGGTCTACGTCTGACCCAGCTCTCCAATGCTCCCTGGATTGTCAATGGGTAGAAAGAGGCACCTGTGAGGCACATTTCTAGGTTGTGCAAAAGCAGAAGTCTTCAGTCAGTCAGATGAACCATAGTACTGAAGTGCAAGTACTCTCTTTTCTGGGGAAGAGGGAAAGCAAATTGATTTACTAGCTTAGTTGTAGACATTTACAGTTAGATCAGACAAATTACATTATAGATTTTTGGGAGAGGAGTAACATTGCCTAGCCTTTTCCAAAATAACAGCTGAACTCCGGTCCCTGTGGCATTCAAGGATTCTTTTTACTGTGGACTTAAAAAGGACAAGATTGATACGGTTTGCTGCATTTATTCAGTGCCCTTTAGCGAAAGAAAGATGTAATTTGAGTGCTCAATAAATCAGATTTTTCTGCATGTCTTTAAAATAAATGAGTTGGGTTCACTTTCCAAAGACATCTGTCTAGTGCCATTTTAGACAGCCTACATGGTCTCCGGTGGCTTCTTTAGAAGGTCATGGCTCTTCCAAATCTCCAGTGTCACTGCCTGATGGCCATGTGCAGGTTCCTCTGACAACCTAGTCTGTCTACAATAGCACTAGTTGCTATATTTAGTCAACTGAATCTCCACAAATAATTACAAAAAAAGGCTTGTAAGCAATGCTAGACTACACAATGTTTGTAGGAACAAGTGTCTCGGTTCCCCATGGGCATTGAGTCCACAGCTGCACTGCAGCATCTGTCTCCAAAAGAAGTCACTGAGTCAAAATGGTCAAGTGTAGAGAAAGATGATAATCAACTGAAATACTGTGTTATTTACTGATGGGAAGAAATCATGATTCAGGCAGCATATCCTCAACTCATGTTGATCAACTGTTCCTAGCACTTATGAAAATATTCTGTAGCCAGTTTTATGCTGTGATGAGATGTTAAGTGGCTTAAAATACATTCTGATGTGCCAGAAACAAATGTTCAGCATGGCCCCACCACAAAACTCCACTCCAGGTCTACACAGGCTACATACGTTGCAGAAGAACTACTTTAGAAATGGTTTACTAAATGTGGCAAATGCAAGTGCTGTAGATTTTAAATGGAAATGCTCTGTAAAATCTGTTGCTGATGGGTTTAGTAAATGTTCTTGAAGGTGGATAACTGAAAATGATACAGTCTGATGCAAAGAAGCCAAGAAACATACACTTCTATTCTTCTTCCAACCATTGCGTAGTCTTTATTAAGCAGAATATTAAATTAAATGTGAACAGCATTTGTCTCCTAAAATTCAATTTTTCTGAGCATACGTCAGATAAAGTCCATTCCATCTTCTGTCTGACTTTTAACTGCGTGCTAATGCAGTATCTATTGCAAACTGCATATAGTAGGAAAAAAATGATGGGATACTCATCTGGATTCAGAGTAAGGCATCCAAAATAAATTTGAGGAAAATGACCTTAATTCAGCAAAGTGCTTCAGCTTTAAGCATGCAAATAGCCAATGAATCACATGCTTAAAGTAAGACTTATGTATGTGCTTCTTGCTAAATTAGGCATAAATTATGTCTCCACATCAAACAGCAGCAAAAGCCCAGTAGAAAGACAAAACAAAACAAAAAACACAAAGAAGAGATGACCATGAAAGCTTTGGTTCAGAAGCAATGCTTTCTCAGATGTAATACAGTCCACATAAGGTCTGTTTTGTTTTTACTCAGTCACTTTATTATTTATTGCTCAGTATCAAAAGGAATCAAACTGACATTGATTAAAGGCCATTGTGAGTTGTAGGTAATATTCATATAATTCTTTGAATAGTATGATGCACATTGTAGGGATAAATTGAAATCGTAGAAGACTGAAGGAGGGAATCACAGTATGATGCAATCATGTAAACAATAGCACATATGTATAGATTAATACAAATTTCCTTTGCCCACTTGACAGGCCTGATCAAAAGTAGCAAATATTTTACTTCTAACAAACACTTGAGTTTGTCCTTTGAATGGGTGAATATAAAAAAAATAAATCTTATAAAGCAGAGTGGATTAATATGTCTCTACTGCTTTTCTTCTTGATCTTTAAGGCTTATCAGAATCCTCTGTCCTCCCACTAAGTTTATTGGTTACTTAGGAAAATGAGCTAAGTGAAAAAAACCCATGTATAAATTGCTGATATTCCCACAGAAGATATGAAATCAGATACTTTTGATCAGCCAGGAGGACATTAATAATTGGTATAGGCCACATCATATTACTATAAAGGTCCATGTTTAAGCAGATGATGCCCCTGCAACTTCTGCCTCTGCAATTAAGTGATACGTAAGAGCTGCAAAATGTGTCTCTCAGAGGTTGAAGACTGATCTGCTCTGTGAACTTCTGGTCATGTGTAGAGTTGCCCTGGATTTCATAAGGCTTTGAGTAAGATCAGCTATTCGAATAGGGCAACTCAACTATGAGACCTGGGTTGCGAAACACAGATTCAGACTGCTTTATTATACGGAAGCAGAACTGATGATAGGTTGTTTTTAGAAATAGTGTCAACTTTGCAAAGGCCTATACTAACCTGGCAGCATCTGAATTTCTTCTTGCAGTATCAGTATTTAGGACATCAATTTGGGGTTAATCGCAGTAAAGACTGGAATTCAGTCTCGAGCTGGTCAAATAAGGCATAAATTCAGCAGGGAGCTTTGGGATAGGACTTAATCTCTACATCATAATAAATGCTAAGCTGTTTAAGTGTATTTGGTGCAATTACATCCAATTAAATACTGGGAAATGAGGTTCCCTGTCTTTAAACACCGTAAGGCCACTGCTCTACAGCAGGATTGGCACTGGCTGACATTTATCCTTTGGGCAAGATCCATAGGTCTCACGGACTGCTCTCCAGGTACCAAAATGTTCATATGCCCAAAACATGTTTGAAGACGGAGGCTTACATGGACAAAACAGACCCGTCTGCACAGTCTAACTGGGATGGAGAGGATTTACGGGATGCTCACGGTGGTTTATGCCAAGGAGGAGTTCATGTCAGTGTATTTACTACTGAATCTGCAAAACTTCTGTTTAACAAATGAAAAAGATGACTTTGGTGTGTGAACACAATGCTAAGACACTCAGTGTCTTTCTGTCATGAGTTCTGGATTTCCATAATTACAGACTTCACTTCTATGTGCAGTCTGTCCTTTCCTAGAATTTTTAGTCTTCCAAGGGGGTTAGTTAGCCATTTTACATTTTATAAATAGGATTAATATATAAAATCTTTTAAGTGCAATAAACACAGAAAAATATAAAACATTTTAAGCCTGTGGCTCTCTCCCAGCATTTCACCCATTTTCTGTATCACCAGATAAAGGTGCAGGAAACACAGAGGGTTGCTTCCAAGCAGGCTTGTGAATTGTAGGACCAGCTATTTTTGTGAGCTATGAGAGCAGCCATCACACCCGACATACGCTGGGGGCTTTTGTTCGCATACAGGGAAAAACAAAGGACACACGAGTTCGCCACTCTTTCATATGGGAAGATTGCACAGAAAGAGAAAGCTGCCGACTTCCAGGGCACAGTGCATTTCTTGGACTAACGTTCACATGGTGTTTCCAAATTGCTTTGTTATGAGACTAAACACCAGGATTAAACGCTTAAACTGATCGGTTGATACCGGGGACGAAACTGTAGAACCACAGCCACACTTTACTACAAGCATTGGACTGTAGTACGAGGACAGTTTGAATGGTATTTTTCCCCCCTCCCCCCTAAATACACACTTCAAACAAGAAAGCAGTCCAACAGTTTTCTAAGACACAAGAACAGGACATGAATTTAGTCCTTCAGAACAAGCTGTCTGTCTCCAGCAGGGTCGTAACAGCCATCTTGCAGCAGAAATCAGCCCAGACTTTTTTTCCTTACCTTATTCCTGTTAGTATCCAAGGATCTCCCATTTCCCTAGTGGTTTCTGACTGTATTTTCATTCAGTCATTCCACTTTTCTTATCTCTTAGTGTTGTTGTGGCAGTCTAAATGTCTTTTTCTTCTTGTAGTTGCAGTTTTCTCACTATTTCCCTGAACATCTGCAAGACAGCCCATCTGGGTTGACACAGTGTGAGATGAGGCAGACAGGCATTGCCAACAAAGGGCTCCTACTGCAGCAAGCGGGCTGTTGAAATCAGATGTTTTCTAAGACATCTATGGGGACAAAGCCTTTCTTCTTCCCGCTGTATACTTTGATAAAGCCATCATGTTCCTTTTCAGAAGTGACACAAATCTGAATGCAAAGAAAAGTAGGAAAACAATAAACTCTTTGCCATGATCAAGTGACAATTATTCCAGGCTATTTATCAGATGGGTTAGACATCCTGCTAGTTAATTCTGTAAGTAGAACAATCCTTTTCAGACTCTCACTGCTTTGATAAGAAACTCAAACTCATACATTTACGGAATTTCCTTTCCCCCTCCCTTCTTAAAGTGCCACATATACATGAGAGACATTAAAATCATTAAGAACACTGTAGTGGATCAAAGATTTTGAAACCTGAATTAGGACTTCAGCCTACTGCAATGATGGAGATTTAGTTGTCTCTGTATGAGAGGATTGGGTATTTCAGACTCATGAGCTCATATCATGAGCTAGCTGGCTCCCTCAACAGTTGGTGGTGAAAAGTAGTCATGATGCCAAGGTGGGTCACTCATAGCAGCTGATCTGAATGTAAGCATATTCTCTTGTGTGTGTTTAAGGAGCCCAGGTACTTCTCAGATGGGCAGTGGGTTATGTTATTTACTCAGCTCTTGCACCTACAGGTGCCTGTGCCTGTTGCGGATACCAAAGTATTTGATCTGAATCCAGCTCTGCGAGCGTGTTTGCGTTAAGACCTACTCCAAACGGTGAAGCCAATATGGTCTTTACAATAGTACAGATATTACATGATGGTAAAGTTTTGCATTTCCTGAAGGCCTTCGTGATCTCAGGTATTTCAATTTTAGGGCCCATCCTGAGGTACTTTTGGTAATGGCTGAGCCATTTGAAAGCCTAGTGGCACAGGTACTTTAGACTGGGCACTTGAGCACACAGCCACACAAAATAAAGAATTGTTTTCAAACATCTGTGCCAAGGAAGTATGCAATCAAACAAGGTTAAAAAATAGCCATAAAACTGATGGTCCTATTGAGACCAGCTCACTGATTTCTCATGATGTCAGGGCCAGGTGTTTAAAGCCCTCTGTCTGGACTAACACTCACAAAAGCTCTCTGATAAGTATTTGCAGCGTTTAATTACAGTAATTCAGAGGGTATGAAATGAACAAAAATGGCTCAGAAATGTTCCTGGCTAAATGAATTTCAGCATGACTGTTATAGATTGTACGGTGGCACCTAAATACTACATCTGAATTCTGGGCCAGATTGTCCTCCTGTTGTTAAATACATAAAATCTACTAGGAACACTGATGCTGCCAGAGGGAAATGAAAAGTCCTAAGAAGGAGGTGAAGCTGCTTAACATTTGCTACCCCCAGTATTTGGAAATGGTCAGGTGCACCTATGTACCTGCAAACAAAGGTTTGGAAGGCAAACAGACTCCTCAATTTTCTTACTTAAGCTACCCACTTAGCACTAACTGAACTGGATCCCTGGGGCAGAATGACTGAACACACCAACAGAGCTGACGTGCAATTAACAAACACAAAGTGGTGGTGTTTGGGTTAAATCACACCGATGGCGTGGGAGAGGTTTGGAATTGGTGCCGCTTAGTTTGGGTACTGTTGCAAAAGAGCCAAGCTCATTTGTGTCATGAATTCTTAGCACAGCGGCTGCTCCCTCTCCAGTCGTATCACCAGTCGAAGCAGAGAGGTGCAAAGCACCTGGGCACAGAAAGGTGTTTCTGACTACTGCTAAATGTTGGTCTGCGTCTCTGAGAAAGACTATGAAAACTTTAATAAAGAGAGAAAAAGCCTACAAAGAAGCACCAGACTAAGGACGGCTGAGCATGGCAGAGTATCCAAGGGTAGGAAAGAGCATCTTGGTTGAAACATGTCCTTTCTCGGTTGATCCCTGCTGCTGTGTGGGAAAATAAGCCTTTGCAGCTTCTCTATAAATAGGCCTGGCTGGTTAAAAGGAATATCTGACTCCATCACTGTGCTTTCCTCCTATCTAAAGACGTCTGCAAGACCTCTAACTTTTTGCGTGGGCCAAAGAAATGCCCAAAGTAGTGAGATCTCCAGAAGGGACCTCCAGCAGGTCTGCACTGCTCACTAGCCATGCTGCATTTCTTGCTTAACCTCTGGTGCTGTGCGGAACACGTTGCGAGAACAGAGTGCTTTTCCCTGATGTCTTGTACTGTCAGCAGAATGACTTATGGACAAAAGAAAAATACTGAACTTTCTGAACACTGGTTTTCTTTATCTTTGGAGTGAAAAAGGATGGCAGATTTGGCCTTTTTTTAGAGGCATTTTTTGGTTCTGCTGTTGGTTTGAGTGCTCCTTGACATCAGTGGGAGTGCTGTGTTACAGCAATAGCTTTAGATCTTCCCTGGGCACGAGGAGTACAAGGCCTTTCTGTAAGAGCTTTTCTCACTCTACATACTAATACATTGATGTGAATTCTCCCAAATTCCAGCTGAAATTCTCTCACACTAATACACTAAGCCTTGCATGTCCTGGCCCCTGGCTGGCAGAGTTTTTTCCCACTCCTTCCAAAGGAAGGGGATGTGTTGGGGGCAGAAGGAGCTTGGCCACAATATGCCACACTTTCCTAATCCTGTGTGACTCAGGAGGTCCCCCGGGGGCTGTGGCAGCTGCTGGAGCTTTGCAAAGCCCTGGAGAAGCTCCAAATTCTGTAGTTTCAGAGAAGAGGGAACACACCACCATCTTTGGCCACTTTTGTCCTCATGCCCTTTTGTGAGTGCTGCCAAGTATTTCACCCATAAGTTGTAGCCTCGGGATTTGGCTCTTGACTTTCTTAGGTGGGTGCAAATCAGGAGTAACCCCAGGTAACATGGTGGTATCCAGAGTTTTGGACTCCACCTGATGAATCAGCTGTGGCTGAGGACTAGCCCTGGTGACAGATGGCAAACATGATGGCCGTGAAGGCACAAGATGCCACAGCTACTATCAGGTGCTCATGGTTTGCTGTATCAAATTGGAAACTGCTTAAAATGGCAGCTACTTAGGCTGGCGTGTTTTGGGGGGAAGGCTGCTGGCCTGACAAAGTAAGTGAGCCAGAGCAGCCACTCTCCAGTGAATTTGGTAGCAACACAAATGGAGACAAACAGTTGTGGTTTTTTTCCCTGCACCCTGGCTCAAGAGGTTAGTAGCAGAGCAAGCCACAGGGCAAGAAAACACATCTCAGGCTATTTCTCAGTCGTCAAGTGATCTTCAGAAATAGCTGAACGTGGGATTTAATATTATAAAGTCACTTCCCCATTCTTTCATCTCCTTTTGTTTAGAAAAACCCACCCAAAACACTAAAAGCAAACAACTGTTCAGATCATGACTGTTGTCTGAACTTGTCAACATCTGCCCCAAGGATTTTTTATCTGTCAGTCAGCCCTAAGCAGATGGGGGAGACAAGCAATTAAGAAATGATCCTTTAAGCTGCCTGGTCGTTAATACTCTCCTTTTCTTCTAAGACCTGTGCTTTGAATTTGGGCTCAAGTGGCAAATTCTCTTTGCTCAGGAGCAACTTTGAACTTGGTCTAATTATCTGCAGCTGTCTTTTGCTTATCTTCTCTCTCCTGTATGTTTAACCCATCTGTCAGCCACAGACTGGTTCTATGGAACAGGCATTTGGTTATGAGGACAGAGCAGTTTCAAGAGCTGCCCTGGAGCCTGCAGACAGTGTCAGGTCAAGAGGTCTGAAAGCTTGTCTTCTGTTTGTCTGTAAGAATGACAGCACAGGGACACTGTGAGTTTCTACATCTGCTGCTGTCCAAGCACTGAAGTTCTTGCCTATATAGCTTTGTGGATGGAAATGATCAGTAGTTCAGTTTTCATACCCATTCAACCATAGTGCAAATGATGATGACAGGTTTTATATAAGCTGTTTCATTAGCTTTCAGACCAAGAGCACTATCTTGTTTTACCTATGGAACTTATTTAGGGTTTTAAAGATGACTAAAGATGATGTGGACTGAACTGTATGTATAGTGAGCTGCGCCCATGGCTTGGACTCCTTTGAAACTCGTGTGCCACTCAGTATCTCTGAATGAATGGGGCCACCCATACCTGTTCAGCAAGACTGATGTCAATGAAAATCAGAGATAGCTAGAAAAAGACCCTTTTTCCCCTTAAGACTAGCTATGAAGTGCAGCAGTTATAGCTGGGGAGCATATGAAGAACTGCAACATCACTTTCTGCACTGGGTTTGTGTTCTGCGTGATTCAGTCTGAATGCACAAGGCGCCGTGATGCAACTGATTTTCCAAGGCAGCTCTTAGAAGCTCAGCTCCTTTTAGATTATCCCAGGATGAAAAATGTGGGGACATAAAGTAATTCCTAGGCAAGGAGGTGAAAAGCTGGGTAGCAACAATGCATCCTGATTAATCATAAGAAGACCCAAGCCAGGGGCATCCCCTGGGGCTGGAGACCTGGGCTGCAATCCTGCCTTGTTGAGCCTAACCTCATGGATGTGTTTAAGCCCATGTCCAACCTCTCTTGGAGCGGCTGGATCAAACCTGCACGTAGCTGCTAATGTACACGTGCCTAGAAGTCACTCTTTTTGAAATTTGTGACTGGGTGTTGGTGTAGAAGGGAAGTCTGTCTCCTGAGCTGTGGTGCCAAGGGGACAGCAATGACAGCTCTGGTTCAGAGGTTGTGGCCATCACAACAGCAGTGGCCTATTTGCCGTCACCACAGCAGTTGGCTGGGAGACGCTTTCTGTGACAGGGCTAGCTTACATCAATGGCATTTATAAAACACATCCATCGCAAAATAGATCTGTTGCACTGACCTTTATGTAAACTCACGGTGCATACTTGGATGAGGCATTCTGATTGCTAGTCTTGCCACAAATGTCATGGTTTGGGGTCATTTCTATTGCACAAGATCACTTGTGCAATTTAAAATCAATTGTGTTATTTAATCACAAAAAGCCCAGCTCTATTTTTCGGAAGAGGCTGCCAGTGAAGGGTGTGAGTAGGTTTTTTTTAAAGAAGTTATTTCCTTTATTTAAGTAAGATATTATAAGAGGAGTAAAACCAGACATTCAAACAATAGATTATTATGACTTCTTTAAACATAAGCATGACCAAAAATTTTAGAGGCATTTTAAGAGATGTTTTTCCAACCATTGATGATATATTAGATATATCTTTTCAAAACGGTAACAACTTCTTTTGTGAAAAGTGTTCAAATCAGAGCCTGTAGTCATGCAAAGAAGCATTTGTATAATGTGTGGTAATGAATTTGAGTACGCTAGAGCAGAAGTTACAGGCTGGAGAGAAATTTATATATCCAAGTGATGGTACAATCAATCAGAGTTGGAAATTATGCACTCAGTATTGTGTGTGAAACATCTTAAAAGAGTGGAAAGCCACAGAAATTGGCTGGTTTTTGTTTCCCTGTTAATAATCTTGCTTTATTGATGTCAGGGGCTAAGTCTGCCTCCCGCCCACAGATTCCTGACTGAGCCCTGTGGTGCCCAGTCATCTTCTGAATTTATTTCAGGACCCACAAATCTGTCAGTGAACCCTAAACTCCAAGATGGTGATGTCTCTGAAGCAGTACACTTTTCCTCCCCCAGGCTGGGTTTCATATTTCATAACGAAATTTTCAAGGGATCCTTTCTGAAGACCAGCTTGTGCTTATTGCTCAAGATGGGTGAGCAAATTGTGTTGTTTTTCTCTCAGTCCTCTCCTTGAGTATTAGGTTTGCCAGAAAGGTTTGCATGAAGCTGAAACTCAAAATGTTATTGTCAGGGCATGAAACTGGCAGGTGATTCCACAGAAAGACCTCACCCCCTGTGCCTGTGCTTCAAACTTTGAAAATATCTTTGCTTGCCTGAAATGGCTTTTCTTGCCTGAAATGGCTTTTCTTAGCCTGAAATGGCTTTTCTTAAAGTATTCCTGTGGCTTTGTTCCTGTGAATATATTGCCTTTTGCCTTACAAGAATGGACTCTTTGCCTGGGAACACCCATATAAGGCACAAAGGGGATAGAGACGTGCAGTATAAACTGTGGATGGTATCAAGCACTATACTGAAAATTTGTATTACTGTCACTGGATAAGTTTTCCTGTTAGCATATCATCCTTGCCTTCATTGTCAGAATGGTTCTGGACTCTTATTAGACCCTGCAGAAATTGACCCAGTGAATGAACAGTATAAAGTGGAGACAATTTGCCATACTGTAGTCACAGGAATTTATTAGACCACTTAATGAGTTTTTCTAGCTAAAGCGAGACTTGACAGGAATTGGTAGTAATGAAAAATCTCCCCTTCTTGCTAATTTGGAACAAGCCAGTGCTTTGTATGTAGTACATATATTGTGCTCACATCAATCTGGACACTGCCAGAGGCAGCTAAAATGGCTGGTTATAGCCCACAGAAATCCCCAAACAGAGGGGAAAAAAAAAAAAGAATTCTGCCAAACTTTTCCCAGAAGTCCCATACAGATGACATTTTTTCTTTTTATGCCTTCCTTATTGCACCCATCTCTCTGCTTCACATGGAAAACAAGAGGGAAATGAAGGACAGAAAACCAGAGGAATGGCTGAAGAAAGCAGACAGACATTTGACTTTGGAAATATAAAATAAAATTTTAAAGTAAAAAATTCCCAATAACAATTAAAATGTTTTTCACAATAAGAGTTGTTCCACAATGAAGGCAAAGCTGTTTTGCTAAAAATAAAATAAAATTGTGCCATTCAGGCAGTGATCTCCATGGCAGGCACACGTCCTGCAGGCTGGGTTCAGGGGACAGTCCTTGTGCTCCTGTCCCTGTGCTGCTGCTACATGCTGGCCCTGTGCAGGCTGCCAGCTCTCACTGGGGGCTATTATCGGGAGCTCAAACCCTGTATGGGGAGACAGGGAGAAACAGATCAGTGTCCATGGCCTCACCGTGACTGTTCCACCTGGAAATTGCTCAAAATGGCCTTGAAGTTACTTCAACGTCCCCTTTTTGTGTAATTTGTGCGAGGCTGGAGCGGGATCTCTTGGCTCCACTCCCTTCCTCTCCCTTCTCTGCATTCCTGTATTTGTTTGTTCAGTCTGATCTCTGCTCCCTGTTTTACAGAAAATATTTATATCCTCCTCTGAAGCCTCTCCCATGAGGAGCGAGGACTGCATTCACATTCAGCCTCGGCGTTTGCGCGAGTTTGAGATGGGGTGAATGAGTTTGCTAAAAAAAGAGGAAGTAGCAGACAGACAGGATGGATTCATCCCTTTCTGTACCTCCTGCCCTACCAGAGGCGATGACGAGCTCGTGACTGCAAGCCCCCCTGTGAGCCTATTATGAAATAGGGACAATAGGAAGTCCTGGTGTTTAGATGAAGCTGCCAAACCTGCCCACTTGGAAACTGTGGTTTTGTGAGAGAAGAAACCGGGCCATCACTGTTTGCAGCAGCAACCACACTATCAGAGAGGATCTGGTATGCCCGTTGACGAGAAGGGACTCGGACCTTGACCGTTCCCTCATGCTGGCACGCCATATTCCCACGCTACCACTTACCCAAGCTTTGCCCTTGTGCATTGCTTATAGTAGAGCACAAAGGTGCAAAAACCTCTCTTTCTGCTTTGCTTTGATAATCTTTTTCCCTCTGTGTGCACATATGTAAACAATCAAAAGAGGTGCTGGGTAAAATAAAATTAACCACCTTCTCTCTTTCTAGCAGCTTCAGGGCTGTCCGATGTACTATGTGCATAGGGGCAGTTAAAATCTATTCAGGTTACTGTATTGCCATGCCTTCTTTAAAAAGCTGTGCATACCCAAGGATTGTTAGCACTTGCATGTTTTGCTATGCCGCAGGCAGCAAAGGTACAAGTTAACCTTATCCACCAGTGAAGTGTTACAGAAGTTCTGCGTGGAAAAACCTATGGCCCCGAAGACCACCCTGATGCTGACTTCTCCTCTACTTTATTAAAATCAGTGGCTGTCCAGGCACTGTAAGGCAAACAATTCCTGGTGATGTGACATCAGTTGCCAAAGAAAAGGAAATACCTAATGAGGTGGAAGAACATTAGGCGTCACAAGATGCAATGAGAAAAATCTAGCTTTCCATTTTATCCAGGTGTCAGAGAACCCAGGCTGTGTGTCGCCCTTAGTCAGCCATCCTCCTGTTTATGTGAGCTTATGCCGCAAACCCCACTGTCCCTTAACGTAGGTTTTGAGCCCTATCGTTCTCTCACTTTACCTCAACAACCAAAATACCACACTGGTATTATTTATGCCCCAGAATCATCAGACTGATGTATTAAATGTCTGGTAAAAATTTAAAATCACATTTAAATTCAGATCATAGACACACCCCATAATGGCAGCCATGGCTTTCGCCTTGTGAACCCACCTGAATGATGCAAAGCAGAAGGAGCTGCTGAGCGTACACAGGGGGACTGTGAGAGTACACAATGGACTCACTGTACGTGGTGTACTTGAACTCACAGCAGCACTTCTAGTTTAGAATAAATTACAGCCTGTAGAGAGGGTGTGTAAGTGGTAACACAAGCATTTAATGATTAAAGATACTTTGCAACTGGTGAATAAGAGTTAAACTTAAGATTTACGGGTTGGTTTGGTGCTGTCTCAACTCTGTTCCTGCAGAAGCCAAAACAATGATCTGTGTTCGGATCTTTAGGTAAGGTAAGGTCTGGGGAGGGAGCCACTGTCTTTTATTAGATTATCTCTAACAGTGAGGAGAAAACCAGACCATTTTTCAGGCACACAAGGTCTACCACTAAGAATGTGTGTTCGTCAAGCTGTCCCTCTGAAGTCAGTAAGAGAGTGCATAATATGTAAATTATCTTTATGAACATCTGTGAGACTGAAAATTTAGGCTACGTTACGCAGGGGGTATGCATTTGTACAAGACCAACACTGCTCTTAACTGGCTACTAGACACTATTACCATACAGATAATAAATTTTGTAGCAAAATTGCAGTGAACAACATCTGCCTGTGCTCATCTTGCACAACTTTTCCTCCAGTCATTGACCAGACTGCCGGACACTTAAGTCCGGTGGGGATCTGGCACAGAGGAACTTACCTGGTTCTCTTTCAGAGTTATCTGTCCCTGTTCCTTGCAACCGATGAATGTCCTGATACACCTGTAAATCTTCTCATCGTGTTGCACTCTTTGAACGAAGTTAGCAGGAAAAAATCCAGTTCTGTCGTCAATCTTCCCCTGTGGAGAAAACATATTGATGGAAGAAGGTCATCAACACTAGTAGCTTTAATACAAGTTCAGTATTGAAAATAACTTATTTTTCCCTTTGGAAAGAAAACAGATAGATATAAAATAATTAGCACATACCTTCCACCAGTCTTCATTGGAGTCTTCCAGAAGAGTGATCATATCCCCTGGCCTGTCGTTAGAAGAGGAAAAGTAGATTAAAATGACTCTCAATTATTATGCTGCATCAGCTTCCACAATTACCTTCTAATAGGAAGGTGGTCCTTCCTTGGTCATTTTGTCTGAGCATGCACTGTCAGTAGACTCAATGAGGCAGCACAGTTTTCTTAAATCATACTCAGTAATGTAGAAAGAAAGTCTCTGTATATTTGGGTTAGATCTTTATTTTGAGACAACATCTGTGAACTGTTTTTTTTTGCTTCCTGTTTAATAAGAAACTGTTTAAAATACGGTGCCTATTTGTTACAGGCATTATCTTGTTACTTCAAGACATTTCACATTGTTGGGACACACCACTTTATCATCTGTGTTTTCAAGCTGTGATTGCAGAAAGAAGGCAGCAGGAAAATGGTTCTATTTAACTGACAAAGGCAATTAGTCAGCAGGGATATAATTCTGCCCAGGAATGTTTTTTTTTTTTATTTGAATGGGACATATTTACCTTTATAATGTGTGGTGCAGGGTTGTAATTGCTAAGTATCAGCATCCAGCTGACTAGTTCCAAAGCAGAGCTAGGAGAATAATTTGGCTGGAAATGCTAATAGCAAAATGTGCTGAGCTGATTTTATACAGGTAGTTGAACAGTTATTTGACCTCCTTACCCCCATTGGTGGCACTTCATCAAAGTTATTATGTAATTATAATAGCGCTGCATTGTAGAAAGTAAGTGGCAGCCCATTTCCAAATGGATTAACCTCAGAAAACTCTGTCTGCTTGATAAGAGGCATTTCTTTCATCTTAATAAAATGAATCACAGAATACCAGGTTGGAAGGGACTTCAAAAATCATCTGGTCCAACCTTTCTTGGAAAAATCATGGTCTAGACAAGATGCCGCAGCACCCTGTCCAGCTGAATCTTAAAGTTGTCCAATGTTGGGGAATCCATCACTTCCCTGGGGAGACTATTCCAATGGCTGATGGTGAAAAATTTTCCTCAACGGTTGACCCCTAATTATTCAGCTTTCCTTGCATTGCCTGTTAGGCTCACTGGATTACTGAGGTATCAGCACAAGTGCTTGCAAATGCATCTGGAGCATGCGATGAATAAGAGGTCCAAATTAATGGGCTCTGTCAGAGCATGCATAGAAGGTGCGGACCTGTCCTGGAGGTCGGGGTGGCGGTGGGCCTCTTTGGTCCACTTGCCCAGTGGTTATCATTGCTGCTGACAACGGGAGAAACAAGCATTTGGTCTTCTAACACTGTGCGATCTGAAGCAGTTTTCCAGCTTTCACAGACAGGCGCTATCAATAGGACATCAGGGAAGGTTTTTCCCCAAGCCCTCCTCAGGAAGCTGTTTTAATGTGTTTGGAATAATTAAATGTTGCTGAGGTGAGAAAGGAAGCTAGAGAAAAAGGACAACTTAGTATCCCAGTGGTAAAAGATTTCTTCTATGGGACAGAACATCTGAGTCCCTTATTCTAGTTAATATTTAATATAAAAGACTTAAAGAGTTTTTGTGGGAGCTGACCTTGCCACTTCAGAGTGAATAGGCTGTAACACCATTGGAGCCCTTACACTGCAAGGAAGAACACTTCCAAAAAGAAGGGTTTAGAGAGCCCCATCCTCCAAATAGCCTTCAGCCTGCTGGTTAGAAAAATAACTTAGAAAATGTAAATTTATTTGGCTGTCAAAGAAAGATGGCAACTGAACCTAAAGTCTCTCCATGTCAGTGGTCTGAGCACTGAGATTTTTAGATGCAAGACCTGCAGATTTTGCTTTTTGATATGTTTTAGCACAGGACTAACGTAGATGTCTCTAATCTCTGAAAAGGATTCAGAAATAGAAGTCCCAGCTGGACCTGTGTTACTTTTGCTGCCTAGACTTAGGCTGCTAATCCCTGAAAATGGGCAACCTGTTCGGTGTTTACCAGTTTACTACTGTTTGAAATCACTCTCAGGTCTCATCTTTTTCTTCTGTAAATCACAGCTCTGGATAAGTTGTCTGCTCTATATCAGTGCTCTAGATTTCAGTAGGTGGCAAGATAGGCACTCATCAGCCCTGAAGTGTCCAGGCAACCACTGATGATCATTGTAGGTCCCTTCCAACTATTTTACTTCTATTCTATTCTATTCTATTCTATTCTATTCTGTTCTGTTCTGTTCTGTTCTGTTCTGTTCTCTCTACTCTACTCTACTCTACTCTACTCTACTCTACTCTACTCTACTCTACTCTGCTCCTATTCTACTCCTATTCTATTGTTTGCTATTGCTATTGCTACTGCTATTGAGTGCAGTGTCTGAAATCTGGCGTTGCTTGTGTCCAGGACTCTCTACTTACTTATTGTAAAATAAGGCCATGTCTTAGAATAAGCATATTAGTGGAATGTCCTACTTATGCCAGAGTTTTGGAAAATCTGACTGGCTGCTCCTGCAGTTGAGTAACAAATCAAGGTTGTGGCAAGTACTAATTGCTGCTGAAATCAGGGCTGGCACCTCTCCGCTGTAGTAATCTGCCACCCATTGCAGAACCTCAGAGGTGAGCTGAGATCTCCAGAAATCTCCCTTAACAATTCTTCCCAGCTTAGCTCTTTTCCCTGCTACTTGCCTTCATTATGTTAGGGCTGATCAGTGTCCAGCTGGTCCCTGACTTGGGTTCCCAGGACAGTGCTTGTCAGTCTTGACAACATTGCTATGCTGAATTCATCTCCAGCAACTCAGCTATGTTAAGTGAAAATTCATGCAGCTGAGCTGAATCCTGCCTGGCTCTGCAGTGACCAAACAGCATTACTAGCTGTTTGGCATCCCATAAGAAACAGTGTTATTCAGCGTATAACTGAATTTCTGGCCATGGGACAAACAACGCTGCTGCAGCTGAATAACACTAGTCTAAAACTTGGCTGGTGTCTCTGGAAAAAGCTTGTTAGTCACGACAGTCCAGGTTGCAGACCACAGGTTGCTTTTTCCCCTAATATGAGGAACAGGAGAATTGTGGAGAACAATGTACTTTCTGGATTGTTACGTCTTGATGAGAACGATAGTCCAGTGCAGGCTTGTCCGAGCAATGCTCCTCTTCGTGAATCAAATGCGCAAGCTGGAATACACCTCTAAAGGAGCAGGATGCAACGTGGAATCCCTCAAGCAGAGTAGCTGGCAAGTTGCACTAAAGGTCACCATAGCGTGTAGTTATTTTCTGAAGAGTTGACATTCCTAAAATAATGATTAGGAAATGCCAGCAAAGCAGAATGATAGGGATGCTTGTAATTTCTGCCTTAGATCCCACTCATCAGTTCCAGAGCAATGAGAAGGCACAGCTGGGAACAGGAAAAAGGCTTTCAGTGAAGGAGGTGCTGATGAGAGGGGCATTTTTCTGGCAATTCCCTAAATCCTGTGGCATGTGCATGATTGTTTTGATGTAGGGGATGCCTTGAAGAGAGTTGGCACATTTCATGACAAGAGCTCTAGCAAGACCAGGCGAAATGTGAGTAGCATGAATCAAACTAATTGCACTAAAATAAAAGATGTTCTTTCACTTCAGTGGACTTGAATTAGACCTTGCAGTGCTAGCAACTGATGCAGAATTGAGGAAGGAAGTGTTAAAAATTATAATCAACAAGGTTATTTTGCAAAGGTCAGAATACACCTTTCTCATGTGAAAACACTGCCATCCAGCAGATGGACATTGTTGTCTTTTCTCAGACATAATCTGAATGTGAGGGAAAATCAAACAGGACTGGTAGAATGTTTAGCATTAACATAAGAGCTGGTGACAAATTCCTAGTTGAACACTTCTGGCTGAAAAAACAAAGCAACTGAAAACTGAATATTTTCTACCTGAAAGCCATCTTGCTCCTAAAGTGACATAAGTGTTTTTGAAACTTTTTATCTATGGTGTCCTTCCCCAAAAAGTTGGTCATCAGCTTTTTATCTATAAGAATATCTTTGTATCTGCAAGTGGATACCTCTATAAAAATGTTGAGTACAAATGTCAGAATGAACCTTCCCTCCCTTGAAGTCATATACAGCCATATAAGCCTCAGTTCACATGAGTCAAATCAACTAATAAGTACTTTTGGGCTTTACCTCATCTCCAAGTCTTCATTTTCTTGTGGTACAAATTTGTACAAGGCAACATAGGTGTTCATTTGCAATGTGCTTTTATAAAATGGTCCCTTTAAGAAAAAAGAGAAAGAGAAAATGTAAGTATCTATCTGAGCTGTACAGGAATTCGGTTCATTGTTAGAGACTGAGGAACCAGTGCCTGATCTTCCAAGAAATGAGCCAGAATCATCTCACTGCTTTCACACCTTGGAGGACTATGGCCCAGATACACTGCGAGCCATTAAGGCAGTAACCATCTTAATTTAGAAATAGATTCTTTGAACCCCAAGATCAAATTCCAGACTTCCAAAGAACACCAGCAGAAATCTGCACAAGTTGGTCTTTTGGGTGAGATCTGAAAAATGAGTCAGCCTTTTGCTCTCTGTTAATGTACGACTCTTATGAGCCCGGTAGTGTATTATTGGCTTTATGTAAGGTGTCTATTATGCAGTCCTTGTTATGGATGGAGATAGAGTTGTGCAGTGCACAGGCTGAAAGACGGGGTGGGAAAATCACTTTCTTAAACAGAAAGCTGCTTGCACTGGGCTTCCCTCAGAGAAGACTGTCTGGTCTCTCTCTTCCCTTTCTCTACTGGTAATCTGGAGGAAAAAAAACACTTAAAACAACCCCCAAGTAATTTTCCAAATGAAATCTGTGATTTTTACATTACTGCAGTTCTATTGTAACGATATGGCCTGCGCACTGGATCTTTTGTGTTCACAATATCAATCTCTAATAAACAGAAAAGCATAAAAGGGACCATGATGGGTAAATTAAAGAGCCATCCAGTCCTGTATATTGCTTCTAACAGTGGCCCAGAAATGGTATAAGAATACAACTGTCAGATATTGATGCTTCTCCAGATTAATGCCCCAACAGACCTACAAGGTCCTCAGTTATCCATAAAAACAAGCCTTTTATATGACTTCGCATTCCCATTGCATTCTTACTAAATTTATGCCCATACCGGGGAATGTATACTTTTTGGTTCTTCTCCAAAGTGTTCTGTTCCATTTTCGGAGTATGTAAACACTGAAATAAAGCAAACACATGACATTTTAGGAGTTGTTTATGACTCTTCACCTCAACAGGATCACCTTTATTTTGTTAATCTCTTCCCTTTCCCCTTTACTTTCTTTGATCCGTTGTGCTCTCCTCTGAAGCCTTCTACACCTCCAACAAAACCATGTATACCACTGGCACATGGCATAAAACAATCTGCCCTGAAGAATTTACAATCATAACAGATAAACCATATTGATCAGATGAATATACACAAGTACAGCACCGGGAATAGAAGGTAGCTCCCCTAACTGCACTACTATTTAAAGTCCAGCAGCCTTTTCCTCACACTGAATGCTGTATTTTCGTGTTTAGGACGAGGAGTTTTTCCGTTTAAAAGCGCCTGCAAAAGCTGATGACCACATATGAGCAATATTGCCGGAAGTTTGTACGCAAAACCCCTTCTTCCCCCTCTTCGACCCTCTATCTCTAAACGTTTGATAGCATTCTTTGATCTCTCTCCCCAGTAGTCCCTGCCTGGGGGCACTGGATGTGCTGCCCCTCTCTGATTTTATAGGAGGTACCTGAATTGCTTTCAAATAGGGATGGGTTATCTGAGACACAGGCCTGTATGTGTGAAAATCTGCTTCCAAGTTACTAAATCAGAAACTCACAGAATAAGACAATGGTCACAGCACCTAACGTACCTGCTAGCTAATCAGTTACCCTCTACTGTAATTTCTTCATGAGCTGACTGATGCCTGTCCTTGGTTATCTATCTCCCTAGAAAAATCACAGTGGCTTTATTACATTGACTGAATTCGCCCTTCACATTTTAAAAATTGCCTGGTGTTTCTTGCTTCTGTATAAAGTCTGAACATGATTTTAATAGCTGAAGTCTTTGAGTAGCTAGAACCATCAGCATCTTCTCCCACCATTTAGCTCTGCAGGTGTTTTGAGCAGAAGATGGATTTCGTCGTCTCTAGCAATTTGGAAATCTCCAAAATGGTAATAAGTAGCAGGTTGATTGAGTGCATTTTCTTTTTGTTTCTCTGTGATAGTTAACGTGTTCAGGGGAGTTAAGGTGCCAGAGAACACCAAACCGCTGAATTTCTTTCCTCTTTTGCTCTTTTACTTGCTCACCTTTTCTTCCATTAACACATATTTCTGTGGCTATTCTACATTGTAAATGACAACGAAAAAAAGAGTCTTTGAAGAAGTTTTATGAGTGAAATAGTAAGGTTCCTTGACAGTAGAGAGTTGTACTTAGACATTGAAAAAATGTAGTGTTTTTGTAACAGAGGAAAGAGAGCTAAAATGGGAGCCACAACATGCATGAGAAAGATTTTGTAGAGTGACACGCATCCACGAGCACACACAAGCCCATGTTCTCTGATAAAACGTAAGACAATAATTTTACAGTCATCAAGTCCAATGCGTGAATGTGAAAACAGCATGTGAGCTGACGCCTGCAGCATTTAACCTGAAAATGCCCCAAGTTGTATCCAGGTGGTCTGACTGCGGCTGACCTGAGGGCCTCACCGTGCTTCTCACCAAGTCCTGCTGTAGAAGCACTCTGACCCTGCAAACTCTCATGGGTACCAGAGGGAAACCCTTAAAAATAAAATTAATTTCCTGGACTTTCTAGCATAGGGGTATATGTATACCTGGCATCTGTATAAAGGCATGTAAATGCTGCCATTACAATGTGGCTGTGTTTACGTCCTACTGAAATTACTATGCTTTGTTTTTTGTGTCCAGAGCAAAAGGAGTTGGGGAGGCAAGTAGAAAAAGGTCTGGTGAATAATGAGTTGGGCAACCAGCAGCGTTTTGAACTTGCAGAAAGTCATTCACCAGACGAAGCGGCAGCATTTCAGCAGCACGTTTGGAGTAATTTCTGCTTGGGGACAAAAAATAAAGGCGAGTTACTAAAGTACGGCCTGGCAAGCTGTGGAGGTGGGGAGGGAGCTGGACTGTATCCTTCTGTTAGCTCAGAAGAGCTCACCACACCTGGGTTTGCAGGGAGGACATCCCATATTTCACTCGAGGGGGAAGCGCTCAAATATCTATTGATAACAGGCTCATACATGTCACTTAAAGTACTTTTTGGCTTGCGGGAATTCTGTTACGGATGGCAATTCACAGCGGTGAAGGAGTATAACTGGCTCAGAGGAGGCTGAAGGGCTGGAAATTAGGTATGCCGTCTTAGAGTTGTAAGCTAGGAAGCTTGCCAGGGCCTGAATGAAAGCATCTTCCCTTGAAGTTGTCGTAGGAGTCTACAAGAGCGATGACAGAGCCGCATATGTCCTCGGTCCGTTCACCCTTCTGCAGGCTGTGTCTTTTCTGCTGTTTCCCTTTGAGCAAAGAGTCTCACATGTACATTTTCCTAAAACCTGATTTGCAGAAGACAGTTTTTTAATGAAAAAAAAAAAAAAAAGAACTGGAATGGACCTGATTCATCAAGGCATTAAAGTGGAACTGCCTGCTAAAGAGGTAGCGGACAACTGAGGAAAAAGGAGTGGTGAATCACTCTGTAACAACATTTTGAATTTACTTTGATAAATTTTTAATCTCTGTTTAGCTCATGGTCTCTGGATATTACTAGGAGGCACTTGAATCTGAAGGCCATAGAGGTATGTAGTTCACGTCTCCACACAACAGAAATCCATCTATTTTCATATTTGTTTGCCCTAACAGCAGCAGCCAAAAAAACCAAAAAAAAGCCGGGATTTTTACAGTCTGAAAAGGATTTTACCATTTCCATAGCTTGTGCAAACAGTGCGGGCAGTTTATTAAAAATCTACCAAGGGGAAATTTTTGGAGTGACTGATGCATAATTTATACCCCGAGCCTCTGAAGGATGGATTGCAAAAAGCCAGTGCTGATCAAAGGAATCGTTAATGTGCCGCGGAGGTTATTTGGAGGTTTGACACATGCTGAGTTTTTAAACTAATCTCTTTGAGTAAGTTCCTTGAATGCCTCTCAGTGCATTCAATGAATGCAGAACTCAGAGAAAAAAGTTTCTTTGGGTTTCAGAAATGAAACTACGGATTGACAATGAAATAAAAATTTATCTGAAAACTCAAACAGGGCCAAATTAATCTCAGGTGGGCAGGATGTGAAGCAGACTGAACTCTCTATCTTTAACCAGGTCAGGTTAACTTGCACTTGCAAGACAGAAAATCTAAAAAAAAGTCAGGAGAAAGCAGATAACATGGATGGGGTGTTCACAAAGCGAGAGGGAGGAAATGACTGATCAGAGTCAAGAGAAGTGATAGGACCAGGAGGGGAGGAAAGGAATAAGGAGGTGGCATAAAATGGGAAGGGACAGCTGAAGCTGGCATTTCACCTACATGAACTGCTAGCAGTACGTAAGGAGCACTGGGGGTCTAACAGAAAAAAACTATGCTCACTGTGATTTATTTCTGTAGCGTACATCTCATGTGAGATTCAGGAAAGCAACCTTCAGGTGCTGTTAGAGAAGCTGCTCTGGTGGTTTGGGCCTGAAGTTTTGCTTAGTGCTCCAAAACCTTTTGTACTTATTGCTTCCCTCACCATGACTGAATTCAAGAATAGGGTCACGAACACCATCCCTCAGTGGCTGAGATTTCATTACTAAGCTCTCGAAGGGTATGATGGTCCCTAAATCCCATCATACCAATGCTGTAAAAACATTACTCTTGTACGGCAAAGCAGACAAAGGAATCGGGCTGTTAATATTACTGGGCACATGCTATAGTTGTACTGAGAAGGTGCCATTATAATCAGGATTCATTATGTTGGATATTTTACAGATACATAGCTATTATGATTCGTTTACTGTCCCAAAGAGGTTATGGTATATAGAGACACATAGACAAGTCAAACATATGGAAGAGAAAGGAGGTATTATTTTTGTTCCACTTTGCCAATGTGGAACTGAAGCATGTTAAGTGATTAGCCTACAGTCATGTTCATGAAGTGGAGGAGATAGGGAATGGAGCTGAACTTTGTCCAGCGTCAGGTCTGGACACAACAAATTAAGAAAACTGGTGGCTTGAATTTCATCTGAATGGCAAAAAGCATTCCCCAAATTCTTGCACCAACTACATGTCCCACTCACCTCCCGCTTTGAAAACCAGAATGCTGCTAAAACATGGACATGCCATAAAAAAATGGCTGAAACAATTAGGTTGTACACAGGCCTATACATCTGAAGATGCTATCCTGGCCTAGCAGCACTCACCGCTGTTGCTGCGTTTCCTGCTTATGTCAAGGGTGCTTGCAGAGCTATCGCCTTCCTCAGGAACTTCTGCCAGGTCAGCTGTCTGCAGGGACAGAAAGAGCAAATGAGATGGGATAAGCCAGAAAAAGTGAGTGATGAGGTGAAATAAGACCATACAAGAGCCTTTGGGAAATGTGGTACTTGGGTGCTATACAGAGCAGAGCAAGTCAGCCTAATGGGATTGCAGAAGACATGGTATCTGGTGATGCACAACAAATACCTACTTCACAGGGAGCACCGAAATCCCAGAAAGAACTCCAGACCAAGTTTCCAGTCTGGAGTACAAAAGATTTCTGCAGTATAAAGTGAAGTGAAAGTTAAGGAACAAAGGATTATGTTAAACAATGTGGTTCTCTCTATAAAAGAGAAGGGACTTGGGGGAATTTGTAGATCCTGCAGGTACACTAAATGCTCTCTGCCAAGGAGACTGGACATTAATTGAAACTATTGACTATTAATTTATTAACCCTGAATACATTATTCAGTGAAATAACTGTAATGTAAGGGTGATTTTAATTCTGTTAACATGCTATTGAAAAAGGAGCTGGAGTGTGATAGAGTTGGTGAAGTCAGTCTTTAAATATCTGCCCTCACTTTTTTTTTGAACAGTCATCTGGCTTGTATGGTTGAGGAAAAATGAAACCCAAATGTTGTTGTTGTTAGAATTACTATTATTTCTTATTTGTACCATATTAATGTCAATCATGATTAGGGACCCATTGTTCTAGGGTGTAGGAAACGTAGGATGACATAATCTCAAGCCTCAGAAGTATAGTCTGCATAAAGCACCAGATTCCTTGGTTGGGTAGTCAGCTTCTCCATGTATAGCCTGACAGGAACCAGGAGCTGCTCCAAACAACTCTGTCCAAATCTGACCTTATAGAACTTCAGTTTCTGAACTCTCCACACCTGACTTCTTTTGGGTGAAACATCTTTGATAACCATAAACACTGAACTTGAGCCAGGCGCTCTCTCTAGTCTGAAAAACTGTAAATCCTTATATGCTCCTAAACTTTATTTATTTCTTGTTAACAGGATTTTAAGACATGTAGAAGGATTTCACTTCATTATTCCATGACACACTAGAACTATGCTGTACACCTATCTCTGTCCATTGCTTTGCAGACCTTTGCCTGCATTACAGGAAGAAAAGCCAAAGAAAGAACATTCACTGCTTTTGTTCAGGGAGCACAAAATCTGAATTGCTTTATAGATTTTTATATGGTTTTTGCTTTTCGTAGTGTTGACAACAAAGCTTTTTTTAGAAAGTACTTTACTTTAACAATTTTATTTCCCCTATCTAGTACTTTCCTAGCTACTTCTCCATCCAAGGATACTAATGAACAAAGAGGTTAAAAGTAGATTTATGCCACAGATCTTGTAGTTATCTTGTTTCCCTTGCTATTTTAAGAGTCTTCTACTTTACTGCTCTGTTCTGCCTTGGTTTTAGACTCGGCGTTTTGCAGCAGGTCATGCTGGTCTTGCGTCTTGCACAAATGGGTCACCCCTGGATGAGAAGGTACTGCGATACCAATGCTAAAATGGAGTCAGTGGAGAGCATATCTAGGGATTTCTAGTTGTTGGGTGGAGAAGGGAAAGACTGGCTCGGTTGAAATAGTAAGTTGCAGCTATTTTTCAGCTCATTGCTACAGCATGTTACACAGTCTTCATAGACCAGCTTCATAATTGCTGATTAGCTTCGTATTTTATTGGGTCTGCATTTATGACACTGCATACGGGATATGCAGTGACTGTCTCTTCAGTATACACCTCATCCAAAACGTCCTGAAGTAACATTTAATGATTTTTCAGTCAAGAGCTATATGACAAATGGTCTGATAGAAATGACAGAGGTACAAAGCTACTTTTGAGAGGAGCTGATCCACGAAAATCTAACAAGAACTGGAATCACATTTACATCACCACAAGCGACTTTCTGTATAAATGTGGGTTGCAGAAGCACATTTTTGAAGGAAGCAGTAGGTAGTAAATCTGGAGCATATGGCCACTTTCTTTTATGGGAAATGCAGAATCTGGGCTGAAAAATCACAGTGGGTGTGTCCATACTGCTCAGTCATATTAAAAATACCTTGGCTAGTTCAGAGCAAGACGGTTATCTCTGCTCTGCCCAGAGACATGAACTGCAGTCCTGAAAGCTTCATGGCTGTACAGACAGGGCACAGCTCCTAGGCTAGTTGCCTTTTCTTTTAATTGCCTTCAGCAGAAGCAGCTATGCTGCTCTGACCCAGAGCAAGCCCTTTGACAGTTTGGACACCACCTGTGAGGTGAAGTAGGATCCCACGTGTTACCATGTCTCTGGTGGCCCTGGTTTGGTGACATGGCAGAACCTTGAAGCACTTCCCAGCTCCCAGGGCTGGGGCGCAGCCCAGCTGCAAAGCCCCAGTGCTGCTGCGAGCCTCACGGCTGCGTTGGTGCTTCTGCTTTGAGAGGAGAAGGGCAGCACAGAAGTGAGGACCACTGGGGAAAGATCTTAATCCCTATGTGTTACTAACTTAACATGTACTGCTAGCTCACGTGCTCTGATGCATTTTCACCTGGGCTCTAAGGGCTCTGTATCATGTCCCTGCTCTGGTCGCTGGTCAGTGTCTGCTCTAGTTGTAAAACTCCATGGCCCCATCATTTGGGGTTGTGTTTGCCCCTGGTTTTTATCCTTGTCTCAATCCACAAGCTTGCACTGGCAGAAGTTACGGTTTCACATGTCTGTTTATTCAGTTCTGTAATGTTTTCTATTTTCTGCATGCTGACACATGTTATATTCTTTCTCAGCCTCAATACCCTGGAGAAATTCCCATAATGAACTTGCTTTCCTCGTTGTACACCCACACCCCAACTAGTTATGATCAACTCCCTAGGGCAAGCTGACACAGCATTCGTGATTTCTACACTTGAGTTGTCATTCATAATTCAACATAATGCTTTATTGATTTAGAAAGCAATAATTACATTTGTAGAACTTCTGTTTCAAAGTAAATTAAATAACTGAAAGAAAGAACCATAATCACAATGCGACAGGTGGTAGAGTCACTTTAGGTTTTAAAAAAGAGTGGAAATTACTGAATTCCTTTTAAGATACAAACAAGGGTGGATAGAGAACATGTCCTTTAATAACCCCCTTGCAGATTTCACTTAGTTCTTGTTTAAACTTGCCTGTCCTCTTTCCCACCTGTCACAAATGGACATCTGTTTAGAGGCCACCTATACCACCTGAGGTTGCAGTTCAGCCTTGTGAGTCAGCATACATTTAAGTGTCAAGGAAATGTTGTACCAAATATAAACAGATCTTAGCACCATTTTAAATTAAACATGTAAGTGTTTGCTCCGAGGTCTGGAGACCAACTCTCATCATGTCTCTGTGCCTGGTGATTTGTATTCTGAGGTGGGTGCGGAAGAGGTTGTCAGATAATGTGGGTCTGCTTTTTAGACGTGACAATCAGCTTTAGCCTCCAGTGTATCCAGGTGTGACATTTTTGGTTTGGTTTTTTTTGTTTTTTTTGGCAGGGGAGTTGGGAGGATCTCTTGGGAAAAAAAGAGAGCCCCAAGCATAGGCTTAAGTGCCTGTTTATGAGAGGTGAGAGGGTATGAAATGTTGTTTCAACACTATGAATGAGGTCCTGATCTTATGGGTCCCAATACTGTTGAAAGAATCATTTCTGTAAGGAAGAAACTGGTAAGTGTTATTGTTCAGCTAGGTGTGGATTTAGCAAAGGCAGGGCTAAGGGAACTAGCATTGTCTTCCTTCTCCAGCTCTTCTGCCATGGTCCTGAGGAAAGTGACTTTTATGAAAGCAGAGAGTGAATGACAAGGATTAACATGAAGGTGAAAATCTCCCTGTCTGGATACAACAAGCTGAAAACATCTGCCTTTATTTGGGTTTTGGAGAGAGGAGCCCAAAACTGTGATGCCACCCTCCTGAGTCTACACTGGGCAAAGGTGGAAGTTCCAGTCCATTGTCTTATTGCAGTAGCAGTGGCTTAATTTTAGCTGGGTTTGTACTGTGGAGCTTGCTGCCCAGAAAGGTGGTAGATGCCCCATTCCTGGAAACTTTCAAGGTCAGGTTGGACAGTAATCTGAGCAACCTCATCTAGTTGAAGATGTCCGTGCTCATTGCAGGGGGGTTGGACTAGATGACCCGTAAAGGTCCCTTCCACCCCAAACTATTCTATGATTCTATGAAATCCAGGCTCTGAGGACTCCAACCCATTGCTATCACTTGTATGAAGGCTAAATGTCCACCACTACCAACAGGCAGGATGCATTTACTTCAGCATGACAGTTAAATATGTCTGTTCCAATTTTACACAGATATGCAAAATCAAAAGAATATATTTTCCTTTTCCAAGCTGATAACAGAAGATTATTAATTTAATATGTATTTTTCTCTTTTTCTCAAGAGTCATCTAAAAGATACTTAAAACCCAAGTTTGCAAAAATTATGTGTCTTCTGGTCTCATTTTGGAAGGTGGGAGTGAATTTTTTTTTTTTTTTTACAGTTTGAAATACAGGCTTTGTGAACTCTGATACAAGCTCCTGTGAATTAATATCCATTGCTCCTCCACAAAGAAAATGGAAGAAAGATGTGGGATACTTACAGAGTTTCTGTTGGGAGATTCAGACCCACTTCCAGAACTGCCCTTTTTGGTTTTCTGAGCTAAGGAAGTCCCAAACCGGAGAGTTTCATACACAGGGTCAACCTTATTTCCACAGGCTGCAATAGAAGGAGAAAAACATGCATCAATCCCTTGAAGATATTTCTGGTCATGTTTCTGCTCCACTTGAAGAAGCACCTGCCTCTACCAACGTTTTGGGGTGTATGCTTAGAAACATGAATTGAGAGACTATGCTGATAAAAAGGGTTTGATTACCTTAATGGAATTGGCTTTTGCTAGCGATTTTCTGCTGCCTCCTTGCTCCCATAAAGATCACCCTCCCCTCATACAGGCTCTTTGGGTTCCTGCCATTGCCTCTCTCTCTTCCCTTGACATCCTCCTTCTCTAATCACCACTGATGCTGTGTACACTGAGGTAAGGAAAACAAAGTACCAGAAGGCTTTAATCCATGTTTGCTGCGTGTCCTACCACTGACCTCTTGGATTGCTCTCAACAGTAGATGCAAGAAGGGAAAAACCCTGCATCGTGCCCGAGCATCCTTGTGGTAAGGTTGGGCCATCACCTTTATCCGTCTGCCCTCACAGTGCTACTACTTGGCTAATTTGTCTAAACAGGATGGCCTGGATCTTCTTTGAACGGTACTGACAACCCTACTGTGAGGCCATATGGAGTCTGAAGGCAGGTGTGGCTAGGTACCTGCTACTGGGAATGTGCTCCAGGTTGCTCAGCTCAGTCTAGGGGTAGCCAGAAAGGCCATCACCCCCACTGGCGTATGTCCATTCCATTCTCACTCCCACTCTCCTGCATAGCTGGCCCCAAAGTCATCTCCCATAGCAGAGAAATGGATGTCTTAAACTGGCATGAGCAAATCCAGTTCAAATCCTCATCTACATATTGTGTTATTAGACCTCAGCCTCCCTTGCAGTACAAGGCAGTAGACATGTAGGATACAGGACATTTGTAGCGCTGTGTAGAAGGAGGGAAATTTTGGCCAAAGTACTGAGAAAATATATGGGATCTTGAATTTTGAAGGGAGTAAAACACACCTCATTTTTTAGACAGTTTGTTCAAAATGACAAAATCTGTCATTTTTGACATCTCCTGACAAAAATGACGTTCTTAGAAAGAGAAACTTAGATGAAATCCATGAAATTAACTTTTTTAACTGCTGAAAAAAACAAAGTAAATGTCCTCAGACAAGTAATTTTAAACTGACTGCCTAGGTTTGGCTTTCATTTTTTGTACTGTCAGGCTTGCTTGATCAGAGTACTTGTGAGGAGAAATATTTTCCAGAATCAATTTAACTTCTCCATTTCTAAATATTTCTTTTCAGGAATTTGGTATTATAGCGAGCAAAATCTGGTCTTTTAAATACTTGGACACTGTGTATACATGGTCAATAAGGAAAAATATGAGGAAAGTAAGAAGAGGGGGTGAAAAAGGACAGGAACCTAGCAAATTCCCTCAAAAGCCTGACCAGTGGTTTGAATGTCTCCTGCTGTTTTGATCTCTCTATCTTATATCTGGTTCTTCCCAGCTCAGACCTTCACCTCAATATTCCAGTGTTTCCTCCCTTTCGAGTTCCTACCTTGAGCTCAGGTAGTTATTATTATAAACAGGGTGATTATTAAGAGGTTATATGTACGGGGGTTTGAGTGAAACGCACAATAAACACACCCTCTCCTCTTCCAGCTTTGTATCTTTGAAGTGGTCCTTTCCTGAGATGGCAGAAGGACATCCAGTCACCGAAAGGAGCTGGAAGGCTGCTGAGGGTAAATACCACGGCTGGAAGTCTGCCGCTGTTGTTGCAGAGCACTGCCAAAGGGAAACTGAACAGAAAAGCAATCAAAACCTACCAATAGGCATCACTTCTTTGATGCAGCCAAACTGTTCATGAATGAGTAGTGGTGAGCTGTAGTACCGTCGAAATCCCTTTGGCTGGAGGGAGAGAAAGCAAAAACAAATGAAGTGCATTGCTGCCATGCCTGGTGTAGTAGAAATAACCTCAGCTCTTCAGCTAGTGACGGTAACAGTGTGGCGAGGCTGGAAATGTGCCTCCTGTTGTTGAGTCACTGTGGGGTTTATAGATCAGGGATTTATTTGATTTTTCTCCTGGAAAAAAAAAAAAAAATCCCGTATTTATGTGGAAGGAAGAGGGACTCATTTTCAGCCTCTCTTTTTCTTTTGTCTTTCTTACACAAAAGCAGCACTAATTAATTGCAGCAGAAGTGCTGAATCATTAGAGGTTCTGGGAAGTTTCCCTCTCCTCTTCTTATATAATATGAATTTGCATTGTTTTGCATTTGCTAAACATACAACTATTCTTCCCCAGCCTAACTCCAAATCATCATGTTCCCACGTACGCACTTGTGAAACCCAAGGAATTTAGAGCCTTTCTATAGGTTTTTCTAGAGTGTGCTGCTGACTGACTGCGGCTTCCACTTCTTTTTTGTCCTGTAAGGTCAACAAACTCCTCAAGCCATCACCAGATGAGTACCCAAAATGAAGGTGCTAACATCTAAGTCTTTGGAAATGCCCTTCAAGGTACTGGAGATTCACAAATGGTCCCTCAGATTTCTAACCCTTGCAGGCTGTGAGAACTTCCAGTCACAGTGAGAAGAGGAAAAGCCTCATGGGGACGTGCATATTTTCTGTATCCTATGTTCAGTACACATCAAAAAATGGTAGACAACTAGTTGCTAATGAGAAGAGTTTGCTAATGAGCTGCAGTATGGATTGACAAGGAATGAGAGGACTGATAAATTTGTTTTCTTAGAGGAATAAATTCCAGATTCCCCAGCTTCAGTTTGCCCACAAACAAACTAGATTCAGACACAACATGAGCTCATAGAACTCCCATGACTTTGCTGGACAACTTCTTGCTTTAAATTTGGCCTCTACTTTTCTGCTTTTGTAAATTAGTAACCACAACAGCTGAGTCTGGAATCGAAAAATGCGTGAAACAATTCACGTGATTTAATATTTGGCTTGTCCAAGGCTTGCAGTGAGGTCATTCAGCTCCTCACAGACCAACTTCCTATACCAGAATGCCTCACACTAGGGCTATGATTGTGGTTCAAATGCATAAAGATTTGTCACAGATGTATAAACAACAATAACATTCACTGAATACTCTTGGAGAGAAAAGATCTTTCCAGGGAAAGCTGGGTTTTCTGTCCCTTTTGAAGTCAATGCTTGATTTTTTTCATTATTTAACACAGTAAAACTCTGTTTTTTAGCTCATATTTGTCTCAGGTCGCTTCAGGTTTCAACAAATCTGCAAACATCTGAGACATGAATATATGTATTCAGTTTTCATATTCCAAATGGTCATTTTTCCAAGTTCTTTTTTCAGAAGTAACCAAAAGACCCATATTCCCATAGAAATAATCCAGCTGGGCTAGAACTGTCTCAAACACAGTATCTTGCCTTTGCCAATAATGAGAATTTGCTATTTAGAAGGTGACTTGGTCACTAAGGTGCTGTGTCCATACCGGGGCAGGTCTCCTCCCAGCCTCTCCTACTGAGAGATTGCTTCAAACTCTGTAGTGTTTCACTGTGAAATATGCTTTGGTTTTCTTTTTAAGATGAATTATGGCTTTTCATCAAGTCCTAACAGTGGGGACTTGCTGCCCTGAGCTGCTGACTTACCAGCTTGCCCATGCAACGCTGCTGTCCGATACTGTCTGCACACTTATGGTGGATGCTCATCTTACAAGCCTTACAGCGCAGTCCATGCTTAGCGTTTGTCCCTGTGAAATGCACAGAAGTTATTTAATTAGACAAAATCAATAGTTTCCATGCATTTAATGAATGACCTGAAAGAACTGATGGGGAGGTCAGTCACAGTAGAGTAAATATTGACAGCATTCTTCGCCTTGCCTACTTTTTTTACACATATTTATGCATGCATTTTCTTTACAGCCTTTCCTTTGTAGGCATTTCTCCCCCAGGAGAGCCTCTTTCCTAGGCTACTGCTGCCTTCAGATATGTATTGCGTTATGCTCTGTTGTATGATAGTCTTATCAGTGACGTCTCTGCCTCATGAACATCAAGCAAAATCCCTTTGCTGTTTTGAAAGGGCTTGACATGAAAGCCATTCATGGCTGAGGGAGCCGCTGAAGGAGCACCCAGGCTCTGGAGCTGCGCTGGGGAGCCAGGCCATCCTGTCCCCAGTGGAGGGACAGGTTTTGTGGCTGAGAGGGAGCTCCAGGGGTGTGTGAGAGGGCTAAGCCAGCTCCCTTACCATTGCCCACCCATGCACCCAGGGACTGCCGCTTTCTCCTCCCTGGGCCAATGCTCAGAGGCTGCACGAAAGGCTCCTTGCATGCCCCCAAGCAGGGCAGTGAGGATGCCATGGGTCTGACCTTGCTCTCCTTCACTGGCAGTGGAAAAGTTCAGCGATGCAGGTAGGGGAGCTCTGGGCGAAATTTTGCCTTACAGAAGCAGACTTTTCCCACTTGAGCAACAGTTGTTCTGCACTATCTTCAATGTGGACCTACTCTTAAATGACAGAGCCCAGTTCGTTTGCTTGCAGGCAGGAACAGTCACTCTTATTCATACACCCGTAAGACTTCTTAAACTACGCAGAAGCAGTTAAGCTGCAGCTACTCGTTTATCCGCATGGGACTGTATAAATGGAAGGGGTAAACAACATGTCAGTTCATCATCATCTACTGTGAGAGTGAGTAAGAAACAAGGTAGTAAAAAAGCCTGAAAAAACTCTTGACATTTTAACCGGCCCTCATTAGTCAGAGATGATAGGAGTATTAGTCAGAAGGATCCTGCATCTGAAAGTACTCATGTAGCTCTTGGTTACTTGAGTAGTTAACACCATGTACACACTGCTACCTTCATCAGTAAAATTCTACCTCTGAAAGAAGCACTTCAGGAAAGGGCTCATCAAGTTGGTGACAAAACCTGAGCCTGGACAGGACTCCTTTCAGGGGAAGAGGTCCCTGACGCGGCCGCTTTCAAGCAAGGCAGGCTGAGGAGCTGGGGGTGGCTGAAGTGAGCCAGGCTCAGATATTTCACTTGTGCTCTTCTTGTAGGACATGGAAGCGACATCTTCCCCACCTTCCTACTGAGACTGATGGAGAGATGGGGAATGAATGAGGATGAGTGTGCGGTGCACCCTGAGGACTTCAATGGTGTGGGGTCAGCACCTGATCCCTGCTTGTTGCCTGCCCAGCCCCTCTTGGCTGAGCTGATGCACGGTGCCTCACTGCTCGGGTACGTGCAGATGTCTAGTCTCATTCCTGGGGTCTTTTTTTCCTAGTAAACACAGGATTTACTAGAAGAACACATCCCTGTTTGGTGGTTTTTGGTTTTGTTTTTTTTTTCCCCTGCATCGTTGTACTCGGATTACTGTGCTGTGAAGATTTTTTCAGTTATAGCTTCTTTTCAATAACACATGATGAAACCAATATTGACTTCTGCGGCTTTGTGCTTTTATTACTGATGATGAAATGCTGAATCACTCTTCCTGATGGTCAGCAACAGACACAAGTTGAGAAAACAGGACTTCCTCCACATTTTTTATTATATATATAGGGTAGAATGAAGAAAAGGAAAATGACACCATACTTTGCATATACAACACGTATTTAGCATCAGTGCTTACACTGGGTCTAATTCTCCTCTCACACTGGTCTGTACTGGCTAACTCTTCCCCGCTTTACCAAGTTACTCCTGAGACTCAGCTGAAAAGGCAGTCAGTCTCAGACCTTTCTGCTGGCTGCTCTTCCAGCCATTTTAGTGTTAACATCACAAGGCAGATACTGGTCCTTACGTGTTACAACAACGTGGTCACAGAACATGTACGTTTTTCAATAAAACCGTGCATCTGAATGACTTGCAAAATTAATGCAAAGTATCTGTGCTACTTTCAAAAATCAAACCCCAACTTCTTCAGAACAGAAATCTGTGGTCATGTGAAAATGAGTAAGACAATAAATTACAAAAGAGCAACACTGTATTTCTATTGCTGAATTGCATTTGTTACCTGTGGGTAGGGAAGTAGTGACTTCAAAGAGAGGAAAAGTATTTCAGTTACACACTTGAGTCTACAAGACGTCTTTGTAAATTAAAATTTGAATTCTCTTTAACTACCAAAAGCTTCAATCTTTAATTCACTGTCATTTCTAACTACTTGGTTTACTGTGGGACTAGGCAGCTTAGAAATAATTTACATGTATCTCCCTGCTTCCCACTGAGGAATAACTAAAGGCCTTAAAGAAGAAGCATTTATTCTGTATTTACACTTAACTGACATACCTCAGGCTCTGCAAATGACATTTCTACAAGACACATTTTCTTTTTTCCTGAGGACAGTTCTTCTTCAGTTTCTGATACCCATCACACTAAATCAAGTCTCCTCAGAGAATCATGGCCAAGCTATTTCAAAACCATGTGCCAGTGACTGGACAACTACATATTGGCAATGTATCTGACCAAAAAGTTCCTGAGATTCAGAGCTGAGGCACAGCCACAGCTCACATTATGGAGAAGAACAGATCCACAGTCAGTATAGGTGTAAATGAGACCAGAGTTTGACCTGCTTCATCAATTTTTGGCCTCCCATGTAAGCAAGCTTGTTGACTTCGCAGTTGCCTGAATGGGGCTGGTTTTGGAAGGCATCCTGGTAGTTTGAAATGGAGAAAAAGCATGTAGAACTTAGATCTTGCAGACAAGTTATGTAAAAGTGAGTGAGTACAGTGAAAGTCCTACAGTCATGCCAGGATATATCAATGTGTTGAAACATTATTTGTCAATGAATTCCCCCAGAGAGCAGGAGAAAGCTATGAATTTGGTCTGAACATATATTAAATAGTAGAAAATAAGTGGTATTAAGTGAAAAATTATGATGATAATAATAATAATAGTAATAACAACAACACAATGTGGATTTGAGGGGCATTTGTATCATTTCACTTATCTGCCATAGGGTACCAGGGCTTGTTTGAAGTTGAAAGCCTCTCTGTGGTGTGCTTTTTCCCACTGGGTTAATCCCTCTGTAGATTGAAGCACGGGGAAGGGGAAGAGTTAAGGAGAAAGTTCACATCTGAGATGGCTGCAGCAGTGTCTAGAAGGGCCAGCATTCCTGAAGAAGTAGCAAAGTCTGGAATACTAAAACATTCTCCTCAGGGACTTCTGGTGAACATACTCTGATGACCTGCAAGCCTGACCATCACTCTCATGTATGCTTCCTGCCACCCTAAATGGCTGGCAGCCTGACTGCAGTCCACCATTTATTCTCATTAGTAGATATTCCCCTACACCAACCTCAAAGCACAGCTGGAAGCTACTGGTACAAAGTACTCACTGAAATGTCTTAGCCCACCTGGAATCATTTAAATTTGTGGTGGATCAGAAGTAAAAGAATTGATTATTGTTAGCAATTAAGCTAAACTTGGAGTACTCTAACTACTTTTTTCTCTGGTTTTCATTCAAAGGGGTAGTAGACTAACAGTTTTGATGGACTCTTTGTTATTACCTTCAAAAGGTAATCATCCCTCCCCCGCTCTTGTCCAAAGACCCTTACTAAGGTTACTTAATCAAACTGTCAAATGCTGAGCGTGTAAGAACAAAGGTTCTGCTCAGCCACTTTTTGATTGCAATCTAGGGATGTGATTGTCATTATTTTTAGTCAAGGTACACTACTTCATTCACTGAACAGGGTGGACAGTAGAATGGAAAGTACCGGACATGTTTAGCTGACTTATAGCTGACTTAGCCCATAAACATAACTGTAAATGTAGTAATGAAATTCATATAGGAAAAAACCACACATACATTTGCTCATATATCATCTGTGTCCTATGTATTAATGTATCTATTAATTATCTCACCGTCTGTAAAGGCTGGTATTCCTTTTGCAAATGAAAAGGCCAAAACTGACAAAAGAAACAGTGCTTCATTGGAAGCAAATGAAGAAATTTCGTGTCAGGATACCCAAGTAGCTCTTAAATAAACTTACAAATAATGTTCTGCCACAGTCACTTTCTTCAGATACCAGCTAATGCATCCAGACACCCGTCACTGGAAGGACGCATTGTTTTGAGAAGCAGGTCATGTTTAATAACGCCTTGCTAGAAATACTCTATGACTGAGTCAGCTCCCATTTGAATATCTAAACCTGTGGCTAGGTTTTCCAGAACAGCCATGGAAAATTGAATCTTAAACTGTTCTGGTAATCTGACCCTAAATACTACCAAAAGGACACACTGCATCGCTTTTGTAAATCTAAGCCTTTTTTGGAGGAAGCCTAAATGGAAACAGAACACCTCAATATAGGTGAATGGAAAGATTTGGAGGCAGAGAAAGACAGAGGAGACAGAAAGGGCAGAATTTGATTCCAAGTCTTTATGTCTCTCTCCCCTATAGAAGTAATTTAGTAACTACTCGGCATTTCAGGAAAGTGACATTTTTCCTAAGGAATGCAAATGAGAATTGTGTTTGTCACACACATGCAAAGGGAACCTTTATCATCCTCTTGGCCAGCACAGCTGTGGCTGCAGCACTGTTGGCTGATGCTTTTTGCCTATTGTTTCAAGGCCCAATATAAGATTAATAGCTAGAGAGGGACAAAGAGCCCTATAACCTGGAGAAATTTGAAAGAAAACTGCAAATTTTGGTAACAACATGATGTCATGCTGCCTGTATAAAGATAACTATATTAGACACTTATGCTAAAGTGGGGGGGGGAAAAAAAAAGGAGAGGATAAAAAGATTCAGGTCTAAAAGAGAGAAAGAATGGGAAAGAGACACAGAGACTCCAGCTAATCTAGCTATGATCCAACCACTATTTTTTATTGTTCCAGCTAAGAGGAACGTGCCAGTCAGAAATTGTTTTGATTTAAAGCTTTCATAAATAAATAAATTTAAAATTACATATTTTCCACAGAACTTCAACTTCTGCTGTGGGAGGCTGATAAAAATAATGAGTGCCTTGCCCCTTTCTCCCCAAGCGCATTTGCAATTGTCACCGGAAAGCTGTCTCCATGCCAGAATTTATGGGAAATGGAGATTTTTAAGCTAGCTGGGCCAGTATCATAGCAATGAAAGGTTTAGGATGTCACCTTAGAAGGAGAAAGAAAAGTCCCTGAAATGGCACTGGTACCCCTGCAGTCATCTCTAAACCTTTGACCAACTTCATCTCCCATTCTCTTCTTCATTTTTAATTAATTGTTTTTGTGTAAAAGCTCTGATACTGAAAGGGAGACTATTTTTAAAAATTCCTCTATGGATACTTCCTGCACCCGGCGGCTGGCTGCTCCTGGACAAGCACTCACCCTCCTCCTTCTCCTGCTATGCCTTGGTTGAGAGCTGTGGATGGATCAGAGAATGGTATTTTCCACATAGGACATCCACACCTTTAAAGTTAAAAATCTTGAGACAAATTCCCCCAAATGATTAGGTTTATAAAGATGAGCTAGGCATCCCTTTGGGTGCTTCCTGCCACCTCAGGAATCGCCCCCTTTCTCTGCCCTAATACCTGGCACCCTCATGCTTCTTTTTCTTAACTGATGCTGGGACACCATTGCCTCCTCCAGCTGACCTTGTGGAGAGGACAGAGGTGCAGATCCTCAGCTGGTCATCACGTAAGCTACAGATCAGAGCCTGAACCCCGATTTCCCCAGCCAGCCTAGATGGCTGACCTCTGGGAGTCATTGCCATCTGATGCCTGACTGATAATTCAAGTTGGTGGATGCACAGTTACCAGGTGTGTTGACTGATACACAAATATCCACCTCACATAAAATTACCAGTACTATTAGCAATCCTCCCATTGCACTTTCCACTGATAAATACAGGACTGAATGGATCATTCAAAAAAGTAATAAAAGGAGGACACAATAATTTTGTGGTCTGCTGTGTATTGTTCCTAACTGGCCCACAGATAAATGTATTATGGCAGCTCTTGGCATTGTCATTTTGATGTTTCAAAAGGATCGATTTTCCTTTTTTAAGGAAACAAAATTGCACTTTATGAGTAACCTTCTCTTTTGACCTGACTAGATAGTCTACACTCATTTGAACACTGTGGCAAAGGCACTCTGCGTGAGTAACAGATGTGTAGGATGAAAAAGTTTGAAACACACAGAGAAAACTAGGCAAAAATATTACTTAGGCAATTTTTCATGAATAACGGCAGCATGGAATTGACTTCAAAGGTTTAACTCTTTAGTAAGGGTGGTTTTTTTGTGGTGTGGCTTTTCTTTTTACAGTTAAATCTGCCAGTTCAAAATGTGCAGAGATGTGGGTATGTTAAATCAGTAGCTCCTTGGGATGGGGGTACACTGGACAGGGATGTCCCACAACATGTGGGAGGCAGAGGAAGAACCTCTCTATTTGGGACCAAGCTACCAGGTCTGGACCTGACACCTTGACTGGTTGGAGTGTCCCATTCTCCTGAGTCCACCTTGTGTCAGACTAAACCAAATGGGGTGTGGGGAGAAACTGGGACTTGTGTATTCACGTTCTGTAGAATAGGACTTGATGTCCAAGTATAGTACCTGTCCTGCCAGATTAACAAATTTTACGTTATATGTCACTGAGAGGTGTGGGTCTGTTTGAGTGCCTACCACACCCAATTTCCCTATAACAATATCCAATATTTAAACAGCAAGAAAAGTTGCCTTGTATGTAGGCAGGCTACAAAACAGTGCATAAAATTAGAACTGACTTCCTAGTGACATAGTTTTCTTTAGAAACGACATGCTGAGAAAAAACTGAGGCAGTAATAGGCAGGCTTTTCTTCAAGGGTGTTACAGAGAAGTAAAATATTCCTGTTAAAATAAAGTCCTTCCTAACTTCATGGTTTTAAATCATACATATCAGCAAGAGGAAATGCTTTTATTCCTTTTGCAAATCAACTCTGTGACTCCCTGACAAAGAACTTCCAGTGTTGCCAGACCTTTTATTCTGTGGTTCAGGAACAACAAGACTTACTTAAAATGCAAATAGGCTTTTCCTGTCTTTTGGTGCAAAAGTGATTCTCATTTTTGATACCTGGTGATCAGAACAGGATGAAACTCACTGCCCTGTGGTGAAAAATTTGGCCACAAGAGGCTTTTTTTGCCATGCACTTCTCACATATTCAGCAGCTTTCCTATAAATGTCCCTGAAAGGAAATATCCACCCCCGTACTTCTTGAAGTATCACCTCAGGTTTTTGATCATCTACATGTTAATTAAGATGCTGGAACACCATGATAAATAAACTAACAACTATTATTGAAAGAAAAAGTCCCAGCCCTCTAAAAAAACAAAGACAATAAACCATATCTAACGTTCTTTGCTCTAAACAAGTTGGCACCGATATCTCAACACCTAGTTTTCTAGACAATTTTCTAGACGATTCTCTAGGCTGCTGAGCCTGTGCTTGTAGACCTTTCCACCAGGTTGCTTTGCTGAAAAGTAAAATAGCTCAAAGAAGATAGGCCTAGACTTGCCTATGGAAGTTGATGCTGAACTGCTCCAGAGATGATGATGGTACCAGAGCTGAACAGGACAAGGGAACATGGAAAAATTAAACCTGGTGTGGTGTCCCAAAGGAGGACAAGCAGAGATCAATGGCTGGTCTTGGTCTCAGTAATTTTAGTAAAAATAGTGTGTTCAGTAATTCTTCTTGAGATGAAGACAATGAAAGTCAGATTTCAAACAAGATCTCCATGTTGGCAGGCTCCGGTTATTTGTACCTGTGTTATTACACGTGTTGAAATGAAAAGCTATCCAGCTTTTGTGTTTTCGGACGCTTTGAAAAAGCAGTTGAATTTTGTAGGGCCACTTATATGACCCAAAACCTTGATCTTTCAAGGGCCTTGTACCATTATAGAGGAGCTGGAAAACAGAAAAACAGTATCTGAGCAAAAACTATGCTGCAAAATGAAGAGCGGGACTCTGGGCTTGCTGAAAATGTGGGAAGAGAGTTACAGAACAAAAGAACAGTCTGCCCTCAGAAAAGGGATTTAATACCCTTGCTGTTCTGCTAATGGATTTTTAGCATTGCCTGTTGCTTACAAAGCTTGATCATCAATGGGCTTGAAATGAGAGACTGCTATGTGCCAGAAGATTAGGACAATCAATTAGGACTATAAAAAGTTATGTTAAAAAAAACCCTTATATGTAAATAGCCAGCTGCTCTCTGGCCTTCATCTGTTTCAAACTTACTGAGGTTTTTGGCTCCTTCCTCCTGTAGCAAAAACGCTCCCTCGTCAACGCAACCGCTGGGCGTTGTTCTTGGTCTGTGTTAGCACAGACTGACCGGCAGTGCCCGCAGCGATGGGCCTCGCACGTGAAACGTTGATGCGTGACTTCACGTGGCCACGATTCCTCCCCTCCCTTTTTTTCCCGTTTCACAGTAGCTAGCGACGGAGCTGGAAAGTGGAGCAACAGAAGATAACTACACGTGTCTTCACCTAAAATCTAGGGCTTGGTCAGGGTCTGGCCACACACAGGCTTCTGCTCCAAAGCCGTTTCCTCACTTGGATCACAGTAGCTGAGGGGGGCTTCATCAGAAGCTACAGGTGTAAGTGACACCATGATTTGCTCAGACTAGAGATGCTTCAGGGCACCACTGTAAGTAACTGGGCAGTTTGGTGGGATCAGTTTTCAGGGAAGTTATTTTTACAGTTCGTCACAATGTGTTGCTTCTTTACAGAATTTTACAATCACATTTTATAACAAAATGTTTCAGTTTCTTTTCCACAGCAGTTTTGAAAACAAGAAAGGAAATGGTAAATACAGAAAAACATTCAAAGTAAACACTTCAACTCAAATGCAAGTTTTTTTAAATTTCTTTTTTCCAGAAATAGTTACTGATTTCAGTGAAATCACACAAATTGGGCAGAAAAACACTTTGGCTTACTACTGTCATCTGCTCAAAAAGCCAATCTCAGCCTTCACTGTTACAACCTGAGGGAATTTAGTACTTGACATACAGCAGTGCTGGCCTAAAGCACACCTACAAGTAAACTTCCACATGGCATCAATTATTGTTTATATGAATAAGAAAAACTTCCATCAAATGACTGACAGAAGTTTCTGCAGCTGCAGTCTCAGCAATGCAAAAAGAATATTATCTGCCTGGAGGTCAGGGAGCAAAAAAATATGGACATTAAGCTGAAATTTTACTTTATTTCTAAATATTTAAAGCATTAAACAAAAAATATAAAAAAATCTGGTTTCTAAGATTTTGTCTATAAAGGGGATAATTCAAAGCATCACTCATAAAGTCTTCATGGTTAGAAAATATTTGCATTATCTGAATACACCCTGTATTCAAGTAGGAACGAGGCAAGCCAACTCAAGCCATAGCTTTTCTCATCTATGTTTGGACCAGCACGACTACATGTTTTTTTCCCCAAAAGCCTTAATTAACATTGACCATAACTGTGCTACTGCTATTAGAGATAAGGAAACCCATAGGGGTAGCAATAGGCTTGATAGCTACAACTGTCTGGCCTGTGTAATGATATAACCTATAACAAAAGTCTAGCAAAATCCATCCACCTTGCTTTTGGTAGAATGATTTCCAGTGCAACAGGAACCGTTGATGGGATTTCACTGAAGGTGTGATTTGGAGGGGAGAAAAAAACCCCACAGATCAGTGTGTCAGAAGGCACTGGCACGTAGCTGGATCTCACTAACAGACAGCTGGGTCAATACACGTATTCGCATTTAGGAGCTGTCATAGGCAAATAAAAAAAAAGCTGAAATTGTGAACACGAACAGGCAGCAGATAACTGTGTGTATTCGCATGGGTGAATGTCTGAAATTGAACTCCTGAACTCTCAGACAGGAGCCTGCTACTTGCAAGTTGCAACCAGTATGGGCTGCTTGGAAATTTTAATAACACTTTGACTAAACACAAGCGATGCATCCCAAATCCTCCAATTAATAGAGACAGGAGACCGACCTACTAGTTAAGAGACTGACCAGGTGCTGTTCTTACGCACATACAATATTTAGACTGGAGGAACTGGGAGCTTGGTTTCCAGAAAGAAGATCTGGTGCCAAGTGATGGGTTCCTGAAGGGAAGAAGTGGTCTCGGAAAGAAAGCGGCCCAAAAAAAATGTGTTGAAGATTCTGGCCTGGGGAGAGATCTGGGAAATGGGGGAAGATCCTGGAGATGAGGAAGCCATGGACATCAATGCCAGGGGATGCCCAGTGACCTTAGCCAGAGGCGCCTGAGGCAGGAGTTGCAAAAGCAGCATCACAGCAGGAACCAACACAACTTTCTGCCCAACCTTCCCAGGCCAGCAGTGACCTCTCTGCAGGGAAGGGGAGACCTAGGGAATGAAATGCTGATGGGGAGGGAGTGAGTGAGAGAAAGAATAAGTAGGGTAAAAGTTGTAATATCACCGATTCTTCAGTAACACCTGGCATCCAGATCCTCTCCGCCCTGGCATTTATGCTGTCTCACCCTTGACGAGAGCTCGGCATCCTTTTTGATTCTTTGGTTAAGAAACAGCCTAAATTTCCAGATGGGGCATTTTGAAAGAGCATCTGTGAGACACCCGAGCCCCATCAACATCAAAAGTGTTGAATTTTCTGTTATTCTTCAGAAAAATCTCTGTTTCAGCTAACAAAGAGTTTGTTGCCCTTGGAGAACACCACTGAGCAGTTCAGTCTGCCAGAACATGTCATCAGCTTGTTACAGAAAACAACTGCTCATCAGAGGCTATTGCTCATCTGCTGCTCTCCAAGAGAAACCATCCTGTGACCACCCTTCTGGTGACATTTGAGACCCATCATACTCAGTGACTGTTTATCCTATTGTGCTGGTTTTGGCTGGGATAGAGTTAATTCTCTTCACAGTAGCTGGTAAGGAGCTGTGTTTTGGATTTGTGCTGGAAACAGTGTTGATAATTCAGGGATTTTTTAGCGATTGCTGAGCAGTGCCTACACAGAGTCAAGGCCTTTTCCACTCCTCACACCACTCTGCCAGCGGGTAGGCTGTGCGTGCACAAGCAGCTGGGAGGGGACAACAGCTGGGACGGCTGACTCCAACTGACCAATGGGACATTCCATACCATATGACATCATGCTCATATCAGCAATAAAATTAGGGGGGGAGTTGGCAGGGGTGGGGAGAGGGGACACACACAGGAGAGGTGAGCAGCTGTTTTCATTTGCATCACCTGTCTTCCATGGGTTTTATTTCTCTCTCTGTTATTTTCCT
>NW_010556110.1:0-18743 GCF_000687285.1 Phaethon lepturus | reverse complement strand
AAAGTGACCCGAAACGGGCACTGGCCGCATTTTTCCACTGCCGTTATTTGTCAAGACGTTTCCTTCTCTAGGCCTTCGGGTTTTTTTGATTTTTTTAGGGTTTTTTTTTGGGTTGGTTGTGTTTTTTTTCCCTAATGCACAACGACAGCCTTTTTTTTTTTTTTCCCCTTCGGAATGATCAAAAGACTTTGAAAGCCGAAAAGGGTCACGCCAGCTATAGGACTGGAAGAGAGCCTGAGAAACTGCAATGTCTGGGGAAAGCTACTGCAATTAGTCGGGACTGGCTGCCGGGAGGTGATAGACTCCAGCTAATTAACACCAGCGGCATCCCCATCTAACGCCTCTGCGGTGGGGTTTATGTCAGTCTTTTAGGGGCCCTATTTTTGCTTTATGAGATAGTAGTAGACCAAAAGAAACAACAGAAATGGCCCAGAAAGTGAATCTGTATGGGTTTTCACTGTATTTTCCAATTATAAATTGGGTGCAGGTAACTAGAAAATGAAACGCCACAGAGCCTTAACATAAAGCCTCATAGTATATCTTAAAATTAATTCTGGCACATTATGGCGTTTGAAGGCTTGCTAATAGAATGGTGTTAAATATTATCAAGACAACTTGTTTTTATAAATTGCAGAGGCAGTAAGCTGTTCTTGTGCCAGCCGTGGGCAGAGTGGGGCTAAAATGCTTCGTCTGTGTGCATCTAAAAGCAGATGAAAAGAATGCTTGGGATATTGTATAAAGCCCACAAGCAGCATGAGCGAAATAATTACTCCTTTTGCTAATGGATGGCAAAGTGGAAAGAAAGCGGTGGCATGTGGAAATTCCTCCCAGCTCCATCGTTGGGGGAGTCCATAGCACTCCCTGAGTGGGTACAAAATTAAGGTAGTATTTTTTTTCCCCTGAATCTTTGATGAAAAAGTATCCGCTTAGTACATACATTTGATACAAGTGGAAATGCAAGTGAATTAGCTCATAAAATTCCATTGTTTTATTTTACTTTATGCCATTTTTTAAAGTTGGAAATCCATATGCAATGCTATACTGGATTCAGGGGCTTTATAATCACAGCTAGACATATAGTTGAAAGTCAAGTGCAGAGGATTTACTCAGAAGCATCTGTGGTTGAGGAAGCCCCTAAGATGCTGATTGCAGGATACCCAGAGGATGTCAGTGGAAGGCTCATTTTTTCCTTGCTGGTTTTTTCAGTCATCATTCAGGCCCCCACTGCTAGATATTGTTGAGCAAAATGCTGGGCTGGATGAACATTGTTTTGAGGCAGTATGAATGTTTCCATGTATTCTAGCAAGATGTTGTCATCTTGTTGAGCAAAGATGTACGTTCAAAATAAGCATAATGTTAATTATAAGTTTCACTTAAGAAGACAGTGACAGTATTGCAAGAGTCTCAGGTTAAAAAAAAAAGCTCTGCACAGCACAGTGTGAGCTACAGTGTGGTGTCTCAAAGGTACTTACCTGACTAACACTCAACAAAGGTAAAAAAAAAGTTATTTCGTATTGTTCTGTCGCATCTGGAGGCCTAATCTGCATATCTTGATAGTTTCTGTATAAATACCGTAGAGGGTTTTAGATGTTCAGTTAACTCCAGCTGAGCATTTCCACATGGAGATCACTAGTCCATGCGTATTTATTATCTTGGGGAAGCATAAGCGACCGCAGGGTCGTATCTGTAATAGTGATGAAGGATGTTGCATCGCCTTTCTTCCAAGGATAGTTCAGGGTTTTTTTTTTTTCCGTAGTATCTGAAGATAAGATGAACAGATATTATGTTTGCTTTTACCTAGGAGCATTGTCATGACAGGCAACTTCACAGACCTGCTGATTATTATTCCTACCACCTCAGACCATGGCAACAACTCAAAAAAATAAATGTTCAGTACCATTGTACCAAAGATTCTGAATTTTCCTTTTTGATATGGATGCAGATATTATCTGCAAAAATGAATATTGTAATTCGTGCTGCATTAGACCACTTTTGAAAAAAATTTGGGTATTGCCACTGGCACCACTTAAAATTGACTACTTTTGGGGATTTGAGGAGAAGCATACTGGGAAAACAGCAGCTAAAACATAGACTTCCTGATAAACCAAAAGCAAGAGAGGGAGAGTTTCAGGGTTTAGTTTTGTTTTGTTTTGTTTTTTTTGTTTTCAACTGGTTTATCACTTCTGAAGCTTGCTTGATTTTGGGTTGATCAGTTATTGAGTTACCCACTTTTAGAGCATGTGAAAGTCCTGCCATCCTGAAATTCTTTTTAGAAGTTTTACAATCACAGTAGTTGGTGCCTGCCTGTTTTTTTTGGGGGGGTGGGGGGAGGGAGTTGCAACGATAAACATACACAGCTGATATGGAAATTAGAGCTCCTCGGTATCACAGTGTAGTCCATTTAGTATTTGCCAAAAAATCAGATGTTAGCAAATAGTGCCAGGCACATCCGCCTGCAAGATTATCAGCCTACAAGAAATGTATAGTTCATTCTTCTCATGCAACTGTTTTGTGTTCTGAGTGCTCCTTTATTTACAGTTTTCTTCAGATTTCAGTGTCATTCTTACACGTATCTTATCTTTCTGATCACTAATGGGTCTGCTAAATAACACTGGTCCCAAAGGCACCGCAGACACTACTACCTTCAGATGCTCCCTCAGTTCTCTTTGCTGCCACTCACCATCATTTTCATTTGCAGTCATTCATTCACCTTCCCGTTCATGTGACAGGGATCTTCCCTTGCTAGACACTCTTAATAACTGTGAATCACTTTCTTTAAAGAATAATGAACAGATAGCTGAAACTTCAGGGCTCTGGCAACTAATGCTGTGCTACAATAGTCAGTGGAGTAATGTGACAAGATTTAAGGGATCTTCGTGTGACTAAAAAAATTTTCTGTTTACCTTAGCTATTGTCCTCAATTCTCATTGAGTTCAAAGCTAGCTGTTGTAACTGTGCAATTTTAGCTTAACAGTGATTATCTTTTCCTAATATATTCACATACGTTGAGATGTTCACTCTTAAGCTGGTAAAGGAGAAAGCTGCTAAGGAGTCTGCTTGACAGCAGAAATGAAGTACACTTGATCGCTCTGAGGAAGAAGACGTAAGGTAAAAGCTAATAATATGGTGAAAAATGCTGGTTATGCACTTCCTGTGTTTGCAAAATTCAGGAAGGTGGACGCTATGACTCATTGGTGTAAAGCTTCAGAAATTTACAGGGAAAAAAGCTGCGGAATGTGCTCATTTTAAAGCAAATCACACATATTCATGAAAATTTATTACTGAGGGAAAAAAAAGCACTGAAGAGAAATACAAACGGGGAGAAATCAAGCAACATCCATAAAAAATAAAATCATAATCAAAAGGCAATATATTAAAACATTTGTTTTCCAGACTGACTGAAAAGAAAGGAAATTATTTTCTGCCAGCTGAACAGTCAGCGTTCCCTTTCCGATTATTTATAGTTTCTCAGACTACAGTGTTTTGTCTTTCTTTTCACAAGTTAGACATTTTACAGTATGTAAATTGTAAATGAAAACGACAAGAAGTTGTTTTCTTCAGGCTAATGGTCAGGTTTTAATGAGACTGAGGTTTGGACATTCATAGCTGTTTAATACTCCTGGCTACATAACTTTTTCCCTTTTACAATATTCTCGTTTCTACTGCTTAAGAAATGGAGCAACAAAAAAAAAGTTAGGGAAAAAATTTCTACTGCTTAAGAAATGGAGCAACAAAAAAAAAGTTAGGGAAAAAATACAGATTGTATCACTTATAACATCAGTTTCTCTGGAGATAGATGCATGGGCTCCATAAAAGGAATTTGCATGGTCTTCATTTTGCCTGATAGTATCAGGAGAATAATTCTCATATAAATACACTTTTGACTTAGCACTTCATCACACAGTGTTTATACATTTCCCTCCAGAATATTCATTGATTTTGCCTTCTGATCTATGTTATCTTTGCCTTGGAATTTGATTGGACCTATTATAAATTTGGGACAGCTCCAGGCTTTTCTGAGAACTCTTTTAATGTTAATACTGTGTCTCACAAGTAGTCGTGCCTCTTCAACACACCAGACTAGTTATGTTTTTTCTTCTCATTTTCTGTAAGCTCTAAACGTTTTATTCTTAAATATGTTTCTGTTTTCCTGGAAGACTCTGAAGACGAATTGGTGGGACAGAAATAGAGTGTGATCAAGAAGCAAAGAAGGCAGAAAGGAAAGAAGGAATACAAGAAAAAAGACTTTGTAATATCATGTATAAGCAGAACTGGGAAACCTTTTCCTATCACCATGCAAGTTAGCAAAATACTTTGCAAAATACTTGTTGTACGTCCTGCAGATCTGAAAGGTCTCACAAGTGTTCATGCACTGCACACCCCAGAAATAAGGTTTTATTCCATTAGATAGAAGAAAACAATTCCTTGAAATATGTCTTAGGAAGTGATAAGGAAAATATTGGAGGTAATCTTTGAACTGCAAGCTTAGTAGTGGATAGGATACTTTTTAAGGTACTGACTTCAGTTTTCTTAAATGCTGATTTTTCTGATAGACATTAAGATGAAAAAAATAATCACTTCCCGTACATTACTTGATTTGCTTTTACCACACTCATTTGTTGATAGTAGTACATATGACTGCAGTGTCAGTTGACTCTCAGAAATAGTCGGTGAACATCCAGTGTGATTGTTGGAAAGTCAGTGATTTCTCTGTGTGTGGTGAATGTATCATGCTGGAAGGATCACAGATACTCCCCCACAGAGACTAGATAACATTTTTTCAGTCTGAATATGACTGATCTTTGGTATTTGATGTCATGAAAGAGATGATTTCAGGCAGTTGTGGTGTTCTCAAAACTGAAAGAAGTGAGTCCAAGGAGTGTCCTTCTCATGTGGAAAACGAAGGCAGTTTTCACTCAGTGTTGGACCAGTATTGGCAAAATGTTGCTAAACTGAAGCACCATTCCTGATTGTGCTGTCATCTTTCAAGCCATTCGTACTGGAAGAAACACTTTTTATTACTGAGCTGCTAGGCAGTCCAAGCCACCAGCAATAGGTTTCTTTGCGTGCTGTTGCATTTCCTCCCAAATTACCAGAATTCAAGTGCCGAAGAGAGATTTTGGCCGATGTCCACTGAGTCATCTCAGTACAGCTTTTAACCATCCAGTTGTACCAATATATAAAAGCTTAGCTTTGCAGTGGCGTGTTTTCAAGTGTCCGTTTGGCAGGTAGAGAGCATGCTAGTGAGCTTGGGTAACTACTGTCTAGTCCTGACTTGTGTCGTGACCTGCTCTGTACCTCCGGGCAAGGGTTGTGCTGCAGGCGTTGCAGCTTTGCAGTGCGTTGGTCTGGTGCTAAATGGTGTTTTCTGGGGCATTTGTTGAAATGTGGGACATGGCAGCTGACTTCAAATAATAGTGCTTCGCAAAATTCTAGCGTTAGAAGAGTTCAGATCGTGAAGTCCAGGCGGGAGTCAGTAGCCATAGCCACTTGGTTGTCAAAGAGGCGGCGGGTGCAGGAGACCAGGGCTACAGACCGGCTGCTGTGCAGAGGCAGAGAGCTAAGCCTTCGGGCTGGCTTGCTCACAGCCTGGGGCCGCTGGCCTAGAAATACCTGTGGCTGAAACTGTGTCGCGCGGTTTTGGGTCACTTCTGATTTGCACGTATCGTTGCCTGGATTTGCAGATGCAGTCTGAGGTTTGGATGGGTGAATATTTTTGTCATCCAAAACTGCGCAGGCTCAGATGTCTGCGTTTACAAGTTGCTGTCAGTAACTGACCCCAAGACTCCTTCTTTAGAGAATGTATGGTTCACTCTACCTTATTTTACAGCTTCCATGCTATGTAGGGAGCCATTGTATTACACTTAAAACATACAATATCCATTCCTTCTGCATCTGAGTGAAACGAGACAGACACGGCATACCACTTATTCTGGGAAATTATTAACACTTGCTCAGATCAGCAGTTCCATTGAAGTGGGATTTCTAGCCTGAGTAAAGGAGCAAACTATCTAGTCCCAATTATTATTGCTATTTTAGCTGAATATTTTGTGTAGGTGGATGAGGTAATATGAACTGTAATGCTGTCAGTGTGTGACTGGTACACCTCTTACATCTCTGAGCAAGGCAGTTCATTATTTTTGCTTCCCAGGGGTTGTGAGCAAAATTAAAATTTCTGTAAGAACAGATTCCCTGAAGGTCCAGGGTGACCTCTTTTCTCATTTTGCATGATAGGGCCTTAAATCAAATGCAACAGTTTTCAGTTAATATATTTCATTTGCTGGCAGCATGACATTGTTGGTATTTAGGCTTAAATTCATATTCTGTCAAATCTCATTAGTTTATTCTAATAGAGATCATCTTGATTGTAGCTCCGTGGCTTCAGTAATAGCCAAGATATATTTTAATAACCATGTGAAGCTCCCATATCACTTCCTTTTTTCTTGTAAGTACTGCTTTGTGGTTTCTTGTGGGAGATGCCTCAAATGAGAGGTGTTAATATTTGAAAAACGTTTTGTGAGAGATAAAGCTGTTTGAGAGATTTCACCATTGGCATACCTTTAAAAGGCCCTACTTCTGATGATTGTCTTGAAGTCTACTAATGTTTTTGTGTCCCCGCTAACACGGAACGTTTTCTCTAAGCAGTTTGATGGATAGTCATGTGCTGGTGAAAGAGAAGAACGTGACAACCATTTGGTCATCTGTTTTAAAGAATTATCTTGGGGCAGTTTGTATAGGCAACAGTTCTGGGGTAACAGTATAACAATGACTTGTTGAGCTTTTCAGACAATTCAGTATAAGCTGTCATGCACAGCAGTCTGTGGAAGTTATTTGTGGTGCTGCTGGAAAGTTATGGATTGCATGATTCCCTACAAAGAAAGTACTCACTTTGTCTTTTGAGTCTATTAAATCATTTTCTGCAGGAAGTTTTCTGTCCTGCTATTTTGTTGGAATAGAATACTCCTTTTTGATAGCAGTATTTTTACCTGTGTGTATGGTGTCCATAGTATTTTTTTGAAAGTGCTAGAATTAATACTCATTATTTCAACATGTGTATGCCCAGACAGATAATTTCACTAGTCCTCTGTGCAGGGCTTTGTCAGTGTAGCTGTACCTACGAATGCAAGAGGGAAAGCTGGATGTAGTTACTCTAATTTCCTGTTTACTTATGCTTGGAGAAGTTGCTACAAGGGACAAAAACCTCGTCTAACCTGTGACAAGATCCAGTAAATCATTTACGATACTGTCTTTTGATTCCTGTTTGGTTGGAGCATTTTCACAGAATCACAGAATCATTACAGTTGGAAAAGACTTTAAAGATCATCAAATCCAACCATCAACCCAACACCACCAAGCCCACTAACCCATGTGCTGAAGTGCCACTTCTACATGGTTTTTGAACACTTCCAGTGCTGGTGACCCCACCCCCTCCCTGGGCAGCCTGTGCCAATGCCTGACCACTCTCTCAGGAAAGACATTTTTCCTAATATCCAATCTAAACCTCCCCTGGCGCAACTTGAGGCCGTTTCCTCTCGTCCTAGAAGTGCATTCTCTGTCAGTGTAACACATAAGCACATAAGGTATGGATGCTGAGAACTTACTAATTTTAAATAGTTAGAAGTATAGCATTTGTACATTGGGGTGTATTCTCAACCTGATTTTAAATGTTATAGACTGTTATTTTTCATTTGTTCAATGATTCGATGTGGAAAATATTCATCAGGTTATAAAAATATGTTGACTTTGATCCTTGTTTTTTCTTTTTAGGAGGACTGAAAATCTTTGCAGTTACTGTAAGTGGAAAATCAATATAATAAGAAAACATTGATTTAGCTTTTCATATGGAAATACATCTTCTGAGCTTAGTTAGAAACAGAGAGACCAGATTCAAAGATTTTTTTGCTTTTTAAATGAGGGTGGTTATTCAAGAAAAACAATTTAAATGGGAGAAAAATCTTATTCACCGGGGTTGAAATTAACTTCACCTGCATAAATTCTGAGTAATAATCTATGAAACCATTCATACGAAAAGGAGAGCCAAGTGTTTTTGGAATGCTGAAGTTTTATAGTTGTCGGCTATGACACATTACTAAAAATCGAGCCCTACATAGTAAGAGTCTTTCATTTTAGCCCAGCTTTCCCCGTACTTCTGCGACAAATACAAATATACCCTTAGCGGCATGAGGATATATCTGATTTAATAGGTAGATCACTGCTTTTGGTAGAGGAGCTAGAAGAAGGGAAGCAGAGGTAAAGACATGAAAAATGGTAAAGGAAAAAAATGCAATGAAGCCTTGCTGGTCAAAAGACAGAATGAATAGAGGGTTTCTATCATTTGTAGAGGATTTAAACTAAAATAGCAATTCAGAATATAAACCTGCAGAACTGCAGTCATACGGACCCTTACCCTGATCTGTAAAGAGGGTCAGGGTATTTGAAAAGAGCTTCCTATCTTCAGAGCCTTTGCTCTTTTTAAGCTTAACCACTAACCATTCACCACAAGCGGTAGGCAAATAACTGGCTTAACTGACCAGCTAGGATAAGCTATAATAACTTCTTAGATTTAAAAAAAAAAAAAAAGAAAAAAAAAAAAAGAGTTGGTCTTATACTATTTTATGCTGAAAAGTGCAGTGATGTTTTCATAGCTTCACAAATATTTTGCACTCCCAAAATACCTAAAAAGGCATTTTTCATTTTTGTTTCATTTGTACTTTTAAAAATAATTGCTATGTATAATGTATACATGTGTGCATGTCTTTTTTAAATCTGACAGTATTTCTGTCCTCACCAATGAAGAATTCTTTCAAATATGCCATAGTCAATAAAAGAAACTTCTTAGTCCATTCCTGTCATATACTAATTTTCAGATGAAGCTGATATTACCTTTTTTGTCCAATTCTTTGTGCATGATTTTACTGGATAATATCAACAGAGATGAAATAATGTGGTTTTCAGTCCTCTGAAACATTTGCTATGGGTACCTTTGCAACGGGAGGGCATTACTGAAGTAATTTGTGAAAGGAATTATCCTTCTTTCCAGCAGTGAAAAAAATTCATGGTCACAGTAAACTCTTAGAACAAGGATTAACAATGAGGGCAACATTATCTTATTTTTATGTATTGTGTGAATGTCATTTAAATTATGTTATTTTCTTCATATCAGCAGACTTTTGAGCCATGCAGGTTAAAGCATCTGTGCAATCCACTGTACAGAAACTCAATTTGAAAGGAGTAGGTTTCTGAATATTGAATTTTGGGTTCTCCACATTTATTTAATATAACAATAAAATAAAAAGAATTTCTTGGTGGCAGCTTTTTGATATTAAGAACTACAAGGAAAGAGCCTTAATGAAAAAAAATTCCTAGGTTACCAAGGAAGTTGTTTATTAATTTCCATTTTAGAGAACCAGAAAATTATATTGTTTACCAAAGAGTTGTTTATGAGGTATTGGGTGCTGTACAATTATTGAAGTTTATAGGCAGATCAGATCCAAAGCAGTGAAAAAATTCAGTATTTTTACACACATGGTCTAAAATTTCTGTGTTTTCTGCAGATTTAGGTAACTATTTCTTCATTAAAAATAGATTTATACTTCTGAAACCACTTAACTTCTTTTGCAGTATACTTAGAAAGGTATAATGTGGAATGTACTGGAAAATATACCTATCTATTCATAGTTTGATGCCGATTCACAGTAAAGTGAGAGGTAGCCGTTTTTGCTGCCAGGTAGAAACCTGAGAATACAAAACTAGTGAAATGCACCCTAAATAGATGTAATGGTATGTTCTGTGGTGTCATCCAGAGAGGGATCCTTCAGGCTACTTAATTTTGGCAACAGAAAATAAGAATGAGGGTACTGGCTTGAGCATGGTGGTATGCAAAAGTAGAGTTAGGCATCTAGGACATCTGGTTTTGAATTTAGCTACCTACATTTAACCTGTGTTTTATTTTTGGATCTACAGTATTGGTTTGGATCTTGCCTTTACCATCTAATCCTCAATAAATTATCCCCTGTTCATATGATGGGGGTTTTTTAAGGTGATGGGCAAACTACTGGTGTTATTTTAAAATATCTGATAAATATTTATATATATATATTTAAGCTTATAAAAATGCTGCAATTTTAGTGCCAAGCTTTCAAGACGAAAGAGAGTAATTGGTACAGGATGGCTAAGATTAGGTTGGTATTCACATCTGTCAATGGCATGGGTATGTGCTGTGGTTGGACAGTGTTTGGGAGGACGTAAGGTTGAACAAGATGTATAATTTCCCTGTAACTAGTGTGTTGTACCAGTGCCTGAAATGCTTCTGTGGAAGGTTGCAAGCTGTAGTTAAGCTCCTGCTTTGTGTTAAATAGCAAACTTTAGATAATAATGTTTAAGGCTTTTCCAAGTTCGGGTGCTGTCTTAGGTTCACCCTCAAGGGCGTGCTGAGAAATACTAGTGAGCAACCTGATACGTTTCACTACTGATCAGAATGAGTTTCCTACCGTTTCTTTTTCTCTGTTGTGTTCCCGTAAGTACTTACTCCCTCTTAAGACATATGTTCACTTCAAATATATGTGTGTCTTTCTGGATCACGAGTCCTAATCTTTCCTAGTCACTTTCCGAGGTCATTTCTTTCTGTGCTGATTTCCATTCAAAGTAATACAGTCCTGTTTTGGTACAGTGCTGAAGTTTTCCAGAAATAAATAGGGGTTTTTTGGGCTGAGTATTACTGGAATTACTGAACACACTCATATTCACTGCCACTTTACTAACCCTTTGTGTCCAAATTGAACAGAAGGAACACTTTGTGTATATTGCGGTTAAAAATTTATACTTAATGTCTGCATACATTGAGGCTTTTCACAGGCATTATCCATGACCTTTTCTGCAGTTCCTGGAATTCTGCTTTGCAATTACTTGGGATGGTTTTCACACTGGGTCCACTTTTTCCCCCTCACTTAGTCAGCCAAACTCAGAACATTCACTGATTACCCTGCGTTGTTGATCTGCTTCATGTTGGTAACATGAAGTTTAAAAAGTGTCTTATTTGGCTACCCTGTATGACTTCAAAATTATTTGATTGACTGCAAATTTTATGGCAGATATGTTAGCAGCTGTTGACTAATAGATCTGAAGTCAGTTTTGCTAGTTTAATGGGGAAGGGTGGAAGAGGAATGAGCGGTGGCAGGGTTTAATTTGACTTCTGAGATGGGTATCTGAGCAAAAAATAGGTATTGGTGAATGAAACCCTAATTTGTCACATTTTTCCTGGAGAAAACAGCTCCACTCTCCCAAAATAATTTTATTCAGTGCAAACATTACTTACAAAAATAAGAAAAGCAATGAAATGTGGGTTAAAGTCAACAGGTGGAGATGTCACTTATAACCCAAGTGCTGCTGGGTTAGAGCAACGGCTCAAATGGAGTTCTCTTATTTCCTGAAGGACGTGAACCTGCATTTCTCTAATGAATGTCTGTAGGGTGCTTTGGAGAGAGACAGAAGAGGTGGGAGAAGTCTTCTCAGGTCTCTCATTGAACTCTACTGCTTTGAATAAATAATTAAGCTTTCACACCTCCCAGGCAAGTGTTCTCACCACTGCTGACACAGTCACTTGTCTGTTCTCCCTAACTGTTCAAGTGCTTTATGAAAAAGAGGAGCATGGCAGCCTCAGGACAGTCAGCGCAGTGATAAAACCAGTTGCACCCATGCACACCGCACGCAGCCAGGTGTGAATCTGCCTCCGTTTTCCAGTTGTATTGGTTATTACTGAGAGAGGGAAGACTTGTCTGATTCACACAGTATTTGAGTGAAACATCTGAGTGCTGGTGTTTGTCCTGGTGGATGCTTAATTATTTGTGCAGCATGGAGTGTATACGGCATGAACGGCAAGAGCTCCAGTTATGGCACAGTGGTTCGTCTCGGAGGCACAGGAGGAAGCTGAATTGTTTTAACCTGCAGCTCAGACAAAAGCACCAGCCACTGAACTGTTGAGTGGATGTGGGGAGTGAAAGCTCTATGGGTTGTGGCCATTATTTTCTAACAGGACATGGTATGCTAGTTCAGCTTTCACTGAGCGCCAATCTCAACCTTTTTCCCACAAGATACACTACATCTGTCAGCCAAGAAAGCCTTTCCCAGTCTGCTGAGCTCTCCTGGGAGTGCCCATCACTGCCTGCCTGTCATCTCCCATCTTCCAGACTCTGGATTTGGCATTGCCCATGGTCACCAGCTCTCCCAAAAACATTTCTGGGAGTTCTTCTTCCATATACGGATTCAAGAAACAGTAATTTTTTAATACAAAACTAGTAACAGTACATGTTTTTTGTGAAAGTGAAATGTTTCCAGACAGCTGTCCATTTTCATGGAGATGACTGTGTATTTCATAAATACATATTTTTCCTTTCATGAAACTAGAAGAATCCTATGTGGCACCATATGGCTTATGCTATAGCTTCCAGTATTTTTCCTGATAGCTGGACTTCAATATATCTGTGACTTACCAGAAACAAAATACTTCGGTTTCTTTCTTCAAAATGACATAAAATTTATTTGCAGGGCTGTCAGCACTTTAAATGTCTCAGTTTTAGTTTCTCTCTGTCGATAGGTACTGAAGTGACATCGGTTTAGTAATAGGTTGAACAGATCCTGTGGGAAAATGACTGACCTTGAGAAATTAAAAAAGCAAAATGTAAGTCTATGTAATTAGACCAGCAAAGTGTAAGCCTGCTTCTCTAGTGAGGGCAAATGCATATATGAAAACATTAAACAGCTGCTGGCAACATGGTACTGAAATATCAGATAGTCCCCGTTCTGATCTCAGATGAATTCCAAAGGCATTGCTTTTGGAAGATCTCTTGTCACTGGGAGGAATCATCTGAATTTTTCATACACCTTGATGGTTTATAAATTAGCTGTAATCACTCCAGAGAAAGACCTGTGCCTCAGAGGGGAAAGCTCAATAAGAACATCTGCTCAATGTGCCATGGTGGTCAAAGAAGCAAAGAAGATAGGTTATATTAAGGAAAATATATAGAATGATACTGTGATTGCAGTATTACCATTGCATGTATAGATGCATTATCTTTATTTCTGTGCTTAATGCTTCATGAATTCCAGTATTTCAGGAAATACAGGTATACAAGCTTGGTATTGACTATCTTTTCTTTGGTTTTAAGGTGAGAGATGACAGATAGTTTTATTTTTATTTATACTCTTGTTTTCATTACATAAAAATAGTGCTTAAAGCTTGAACAAGTATTAACTCCCATAGCACTATCATAAATAAAAGTGAGAGAAAATCTATATATTAAGGTCATCCTGTCTTAAATAAAGATTCCAGTACAAAGCACATTATTTGAGACAGAAGAGGGTTTTTCTTATGAAGAAAGCTTGAAACAATGGGAAAAGTTTGCATTATTGAGTGTGCAGAGGAGTTGCGGCCATTGTATTGAAAAAACAGAAGATGGAGCACTGGAGCGAGCTCACCCTCTTTCCTACTCTCTTAGGAGAACTGAGGAATGCTCAGTGAAATGAAAAGACAACAAACACCAGAATGATGCAAGAAGCCCTTTTACACTTCTTACCCATCATTCTGACCTTTGGAACGCACCTGCCACGGTGGTGAAGTGGCACTTGTGGCAATCAAGGTGGTCCTCCAGGTTTTTCTAAAGAGCCTGCAGAAAGGCTCAAGATGTTAACGCCACTGCACTGCTGCCTGCCCAGGACTCTCTAATTCCTCCCTGGGTTTCTGGTGTTGTCAAGAGATCTCGGTGCATGGGGTTGCTGGAGTGTACATCAGTCTAGAGTACTCCAGAATGGCATCTGCTCATGACTTAGTCCTCTCTTTTTTTATACGGAAAAAAAAAGTTTTATAATGCACATGGGAAAATACATTAATGAAAACGGAAACAGCCAGTGTTTGTCTAAAATGAAAGAAGAGCTTTTTCTTGATAAATGCCTTTCCTCAGAGCAGGGAAATCAGAATGACGAGACATTTGACTGATGACATTGTTGTCCACATGAAAGGGAGAGAGTCAGCTCCCTTCATGCTAAAACCTCTCTCTGCTGTCTCTCGTTTCCTGTAACTCTATATACACTGTTTAGACTTTCAGGGATTATAGTTCCCCTCCTGCTGTTTTTAGTGTTGAACGTCTCAGAAAGGGTAGAGGAGATTCAGTTTAATAAGGCTCTTACAGCTAATAAAAAGTGATGTCAAACCTAGAGATAATGAGAAATATTTATACTGCCTTTCAGAATGTTTGTGGGGGTTATCCATCCTCGGCTGTAACAAGGCTGAATGTTACAGTATTTAGGTATATGGTGCATAATGTTTTCCATGGTACCTGTTACTGAGTGCTTGTTTTAAGGCTATTTCTTAGTATATTTTTAAGTCTATATCTTAATATGTGTTTTGTTATTAGCTAGATATTACCTGGAATATTGGCAAGGTACTTAAGGGAGTGACTTGAGCAAAGACTAATCTGTTGCTCAAACCTTCTGCATCACACCAAAAGGTATATTTCTACACACAGTTTATTCCTTGGAAAACACTCACCCGTGTTAATCAAGAGTTGGTCATTGAAAGGCACTAAACACTTCACTCTGGGGCATGTGAGCAAGGGGAGAACCAGTGTGGCAGAATTGTATACTCATATGCTGAGGATAAAATCTAATTTTGTAAGTAATTCTTTCTCAATATAGAGAATAAAAGTGTAAACTGTTCCCTTCTGCATCATTCAGGAGCATCCCCTTATGGTGGAGATGACTGTCTGTAATCATGAGCATTTTTCATCTGGCCAGGGAGAGCTTTGTTCTTTCCCTTAAATTTTTGCATCTCTGCCATCCCAATTGGTGGGATGCGGAAACTGCACAGGATGAGAGGATGCAAGGATGAGGGATGGAAACTGCACCCCCCATGGAAAATGAATCCACCTCAGCTGTTGTAGCTTTGGACTTGCTCCATCTTCACTGCAGAAGGAACCAAAAGCCAGATATCCAGGGTTGCTTACACTTCTGGAACACTTCATATTACAAAAATTCCTTTCATTGCACTTACCTTGGTAGGGTTGAGGGGGAGAGAAGGTTGCTTTCTACTGTTTCTCCTGGTGATTTTCAGTGACCTGTTGTTGTGAAAATAGCATACGTTCTTTCTGAAAGGCTTCTGACTAACATGCAGCTGAAGCTCTTCCATGGTCTCAGTTTCCCAAGTGAAAAAAGATTAGAAGCTCTCTCCCAGGTTTGCTTTGCGTCATCACAATGTACTTGATACCCTTTCGAAGACCTCATAGAGTAGTGGCAATGTATCTTTTCTCGCCAGTGCTGTCAGAAACCAAAGAGATCCTAATGAAGATAACAGATAAAGACCTGGGGGTGGGGACGAGGTCAGGAAGGGGCGAGAACATGCCAGTTTACAGAACGAGTGGCAAATGCTAGAGGCAAAGTGATTCTTTGATGTTTCAAAATTACTAAAGAAATCATTAAGTGACCACATTGAGACAAGTTTGTTATACCTTTATGTATTTTAAACAAGCAGTTTTGTGCCCTTAAAAAAGGAAGGATGGAATTAGTATTTATAAATGTTTATTGGATTGTGCATGGTAGGTTGTGCATGGAAAGCAATCGTATCAAGAGTAAGAAGCAACTATTGTCATCTGAAGATCAGTATCTGTCTTGGGCAGATAAGGTAGTGCTGACACATCATGGCAAATGTGGTATCATGCTAACTGTCAGTTGCAACAAATTCAATTACTTTGAATTTGTCATGCCAGGTTGACATTAAAAGTCCTGCTAGTCTGTAAGTCTGAAAAATGTTTACAACATTGAAAAAATAGTAATCAGAAAAGTCAGTCAAGTGATATAAAATGGAGTCACTAAGCTCCTATGTATATGAAGGTTGATTTTCCATGCAAAACTGTTGTTTTCAATTTACAAAATTGAAAACAAATTGGGATGGTTTAACTATTACAGTAGAAGAAACTAAATGGGAGTGGAAAAACTACTTACTATTTCAAAGGCAAAAAAGTGTATTTTAAAACTGAATAAGTGATAAAAGTCATATGCAATATATTAACTGTCACAAACTATCATTAGCTAAACAGGCATGATATTAATGTTGCTTCACTTGAGGTGAAAGCTAAAGCTTGTTCTGGATCCATAAATTAGGAAAAAAGGTGAGAGATTGCAAATGGACAGTATGCCTGAACTTTTATAGGAGAAAAGATTTCTGGAAACATAAACAACAATTGATGAATGTTATTGTTTGTATTAGCAAAGGAATCTAATTGGTATGTTCTCCTCAAGACACCCTGATTTTAACTGATGATTATTCAGTCCAGATTTGAACAGAAAGGTCAAAATTCTCCAGACTGCGGAAGCTTCCAACTCTAGCATGTCAGAGATGCGCGCTCCAGATGTGCTGCATATGTATGGCTTTAATTTCGGTCAGAATTGGCTGATTGTTCAGCTTTGTGTGCAGCAACCCAGCTGTCGGTATACAGGAAGATCACGGAAATCAGTTCAGAAATAATCTCGGTTCGCTCAGCCAGACTAGATACCAGCTGTGCTCTGAGGTGAGAAGTTAATAGAATGATTTCAGTGGTACCTGATGCAGTGCTTTTGGTGCACACAGATTCAGTGGTTCCTGCCAGGCTCAGGCAGGTTTGCTCCACAATGGAGCAATCGCAGCTCAGTGAGCGTATGACAAATATACGACGACAATAGTTAAGGCATATCTTCCCAGATGTTGCAAAATCCAGTAAATTGAAGATTAAAATTGTTCAGGATTTATTCAGATCTGTATATTCTCCATTTAGTGGTTTTAGTGGGTATGTTTGTACCGTTAATTTATGTCTACTTCTAATAAAGAGACTAACATGCTTCCATTCCAAAAGCAGTGATTTCTTAATTGAGAAATATTTTCATTATTATTAATCGCTGTTTCTGAGGGAGAAATAAACATGCTGTGGTCCCATTTGTTCTGTAGCTAAGTTATTGATGCTGTGATTAAGATGTTAATGGATTTGGTGTGACAGCGGGCACAGAAGGTAAAGGTACTAAGTGCTGCCTTTGCCTGAGTTCTCCCAGCGAGGCCTCTGTGCTTGGGGAAGTGGGTCAAGGAAAGAAGTAACCAGCACTAGGTGAGCATCAAGACGAGGTGGCTGGAGACAACCTCACCCATGGGCCAATGGGACAAGACAGACTGCACCTGAGGGTCTGAGAGCTGGACAATGTCCATGCAGGATGAGACATCATTAACCTCTGGGAGGTCACAGAGATCCCGGGAGGTCCCCAGTGACTAAAGAAAAGCATGTCTTGCATCTGTCTTCCAAAAAGGCAGTGAGGATGATCTGGGAAACTTGCTTCAGTCCCTGGGAAAACTGTGGAACATGTTTTGGGGCAGATGGAGGAGAAGGTGATTGGGAGCTGTCAGTATGGCTTTACCAGGGTTAAATCATGCCTGACCCACCTGATGGTCTTCTGGGAAAAAATGGCTGGTGTGTGGATGGGGGGAAGCGGTGGATGTCATGTACCTGGACTGTAGGAAGGCTGTTGCTGTTCTCACATCCAAGTTCGGATGATGATCCGGATGGACAGCAAAACAGATATAAAACTGGTTGGATGATGGGATTCAGAGGGCTGGGGTCTGTCTGGGTCCTCTCTTGTTTAACATCTATTATGATTTAACCGCAAACTACAGCATAACCCAGCCCAGCCGCTTGCTCGCTCGCTCCCGCCGCTGGGCTGGGGGAGAGAATCAGAGGATAAAAGTGAGAAAACTTGTGAGCTGAGATAAAGACAGTTTAACAGGTAAAGCAAAGGCCGCACACACAAGCAGAGCAAAGCAAGGCATCCATTCCCCACTCCCCACGGGCAGGCAGGGGTCCAGCCATCTCCAGGACAGCCGGGCTCCAGCATGTGTAACGGTGACTTGGGAAGACAGATGCCATCACTCCGAACATCCCCCCCCTTCCTCATTCTTCCTTCCAGCTTTTATTGCTGAGCATGATGTCATATGATACAGGACATCTTTTTGGTCAGTTGGGGTCAGCTGTCCTGGCTGTGTCCCCTCCCAACTTCTTGTGCACACCCAGCAGCATGAGAAACAGAAAAAGCCTTCACACTGTGTAAGCGTGAACATCCCTGTGTTATCAACACTGTTTTCATTACAAGTCCAAAACACAGCTACGTATATAAGTATATACATATATAAGCTACTAAACCGTACAAGATACTATGAAGGAAATTAACTGTATCCTAGCCTAAACTGGTACACAACTATATCAGTGTCCTGGAGGAGATCACAGAGTCCTCACCCATCAAGTTTTCAGATGGCATCAAACGGGCAATGAGGTGACACAGAACCCATGAGTCCCTAAAATAAAAATCAAAATCACAGCTGTGAAGTTTTTTTCTCCCTTTTTTCTAACTCTGCTAGTATAACTTGAGGTATTTAATACACTGGACTTGACATAATTTTTCCTGGGAGTAGACATTTGAGTTTATTTACAGGTCATCTACCAGTAATTCCAAATGGAAGCAGAGATTAAAAAAGCCCTCTGTGGGTTTTTCTTCACAGAAAACTTTGGAAGTAAGCTTAAGCCTCATCTCTACTTTGAAATTCTTAATTAAAAAAAAAAAAAATCAAAGCAAGGCTATCTTTTGTAGCTGATAATTTCCTCTTTCAGCAAGAGGTCAATGCCCCAACATGATAGCAAATGACCCTGTGTCATTAGAAGTATCATATTATTATTATTATT
>NW_010556109.1:5159-13698 GCF_000687285.1 Phaethon lepturus | reverse complement strand
TTCCCCCCCTGGGCTGTCCTTGCTTCTCGCTTGCGGTTAAAAAGCAGAAACCCCCAAACGCCCCAGGATGTTCCCGCAGCACCTTTGGCAGGCTCGGGCACGGCAAGTACCACGTGTCCCGGGAAGCTGCCTCCTCACAGAAGATTTATAGCCCGACTTGCGGTCCAGCACCCTGAGCGGGTGCTGAAGAAAATAGGCTGCTGGGTGGTAAAAGTGATCAGAAGAATCCTGCAAGTCCACTCGCAGGACTGGGAGAAAACGCGGATGAGGAGAGCGAGCGACGAGCTTCACCAGATACTTCCGTGTGAAGCCAAGTGCATCTCCAGGTGCAATGCACAGCCGGCACCACGACACCCAAGTCGGCACCCTGACGGTTTCCAAGCGCTCGCCCGCATCCAGAAACACAACCAAGCAGTAAGCCGCTCTACCAATAGAGAAACAGCCCATTTTTTTAAAAAGAAACGCTCTCCCTGCCTTTTTCCATTGAAAAACTCCAACCCCCAGCAGCAACGGGTGCGCGAAGGTCGGTCCCCAGGCAGGGATGGGTTCCAGCTCCGAGAGCCCAAAGGAGAGGGGAAAGCAGCGGCGGAGCCGGGTGCCGCTGCCGGCTCCCGCCGGGCCATCGGGTGCTGCTGTAATAAATCAAAATCAGTTATGGGAAATGTAAAATTATCATTTGGAAATCACTCTCTCTGAATAATTCAGTCATTGACTTTCACATCAAACAACCATTCCAGCCACCCACACACGCAGTTCAGTCTCCTGCTTAGTTTTAAACTCTCTTTAATTATCGGCATTAACCTATCGCATTACTATTTCATCCTTCTTTCATGCCGGGGGAGGGGTCAGCGGTTTGGTAAAGCAGAACCCACTGGAAGACTTTGAGTTGTCCTTCTGCTCCTCCCGCCCGACTTCGCGGGGCTGCCTCGGCCCCGGGGGGAGAGCAAGGACACCCCGCCGCCAGCGCATCCCCGGCATCACTCAAAACCTTGTAATATGGAGCAGTGTACCCGTCTCCAACCCGGTCACCGTGCCCCAGCACGGCGTAACTTGGCAGGAACCGGTGCCTCCACATCTCCCCCACCCCTAGATCACAGAATCATTAAGGTTGGAAAAGACTTTTAAGATCATCAAGTCCAACCGTCAACCCAACGCCACCATGCCCACTAAACCACGTCCCAAAGTGCCACGTCCACACGTTTCCTGAACGCTTCCAGAGATGACGACTCCACCACCTCCCTGGGCAGCCTGTTCCAATGCCTGACCACCCTCTCAGTGAAGAAATTTTTCCTCATATCCAATCTAAACCTCCTCTGGTGCAACTTGAGGCCATTTCCTCTCATCCTATCGCTGGTTACTTGGGAGAAGAGACCAACACCCTCATCGCCACAACCCCCTTTCAGGTAGTTGTAGAGCGCGATAAGGTCTCCCCTCAGCCTCCTCTTCTCCAGACTGAACAACCCCAGTTCCCTCAGCTGCTCCTCATCAGACTTGTGCTCCAGACCCCTCACCAGCTTCGTTGCCCTTCTCTGGACACGCTCCAGCACCTCAGCATCCTTCTTGTAGTGAGGGGCCCAAAACTGAACACAGGATTCGAGCTGCGGCCTCACCAGCGCCGAGTACAGGGGCACGATCACTGCCCTGCTCCTGCTGGCCACACTATAAAGAGCTTCTCCAACAGACACATGCTCTGCTCCGTACCTGCGTGTCATCCCAGGATGCACAAACATCCCTTTCCAGGCTGTTTCTCAGGAAAGCTTTCTCATTGAGCAGCAAGCCAACCCAGCCCCACGTAGTCACCTTCTCTCAGGATGCTAATCACCCCCAGCGAGCAGGACCCCACCACATACCTGCCTTGTTTAGGATCCCTCATCTAACTCCCCAAACAGGCCAGAAGTTTCAAGAATACATCCAGAGCAAAAAAGTTTATCCCCTTTAAGTTCCTTATTGTCCCTGCACTTCCACAACACGTTTAAGTTAGTTTCACATTTTATTTGTCTATTGAGCTCCCTAAGTTAGGGAAATTAGTATTGTGCGTGTGGTTTGATTTAATTAGTAATTGGGGAAATAGGTCTGGCATGTTTCATGGAGGCTTGGGGAAATTGTCAATTAGCATTGTGTTAATTGGTGTCTGCTGTCCTTGCTTTTTAGTTTTTAACCCCTTTTACCTTGTTCCCACTTTCAGTCTGTAAAAAATCTGGCTGCTTATTATTCTTTAAGTAAAGGATTAATTGCTTGAATTCCTGCCTGTGCTGGGTGTCCTTTTTCCCCCTCGAGCGGTGGGATTCGTGCGTGTCCGCTGGGCACGGGTTGCAGAGACTGCGGTGGAGTTATCCCCCGACCCGGCGTCACCCTGCCCGGGGCCAGGCTGGGGTCTTCCCCCACCGCCAGCACCAGCCCGCCCGCTCCAAAACCAGCTTTTCCTCCCTTTCCTGCTCTTTTCCTCCCTTTCCTTGCCCTTTCCTGCTCTCGCCCGTGCCGATAACGGCTGACTCCCCACGAGTGCTGAAACCTCTCACGATTTACAAAACAAAAATTTGAATAAGGGGAAGGTGAGTGGGGAGAAAAAAAGGGAGTTTGCCACAAAATTAAACAAGTAAACTTTGATGCACAAGACATCCGCCGGTGGAAGTGAAGGATATTCACTTCAAAAGCTCTTTAACTTGCCGTGCTGCATGCCCAGTGTTAAACCAGAGAGTTGCATCTCTGTCTGGCGGGAATAATTAATAGTTAATCGTTATTAATAACCGAGGTCCCGATCCTGCAGGCAGACACACATACACTCAGGTTTAGGACACCCCCGCATGCGAAGTTAAGGCACTTGCACCCGCTTTCCAGGAGCGACGACTTCCAGAACCCGAGAGCATTTTAAAGAGAGACGTATTCCCAGCCCACACGGAGCACCCTGCCGGAGGAGAGCGAGATTTGTGAGGGCAAGAGCCAGCGCCCAGCTCAAACCTTCCATTTCAGCGCCTCGGCTGGAGCCTCCACATCCACCCGCAATTTTTGGGTGTCCGGCTGGTCGCCGTGCTGGGCTCCGGTGGCCGCCCAGGCACCCGGCTGTAACCCACCGCCCCAGGCTGTACTCCCGTTTCCGGCGAGCCCTGCCCTTGAGCTCAGTCGGGATGGTGGTTTGTCTTCACAAAGGACCTCTTTGCTTCTTGTCCGAAAAAAACCACCATAGCCTTTTCTCATACCAGGAGAAGCCAGGAGAAGCTGAGGCTGAAGATATTGAGGGAGTACGGGCATAGAGAAGGCACAGCAAACACCAACCCAGAGCCAAGCCAGCTGCCAGAGCAAAGAGAGGAGAAAACACTTAGTGCCCCAGGGTGCGCTGACAAAGCCACCAAGAGGCACAGCACACCATGATGGGCCACGCTCGGGACTAGCAAGGATGACGGTTCATTGACAGACAACTAAAAGTACGAGCAGCTCTTCATCAATTCACCCCCCTTAGAAATGGGAAATAAAGATCCCACTCTCCTCCTCCCCTTGATGGGTTCCCAGTCCCCGGTCTCGTAGGGTAGGTACCCAGGGACCGGGTGGGCATGGAGAAGGGTGACCCAATCTTGGAGGTAGTTGGGATCTGATGATGCCCACACCAAGTGGCACAGCGAAAGATGACCGAGTCCTGCAAGGTGCGGTCAATGAATGACCAACAGCAGGACCCGCAAACCCAAGCCAAAAAAATCTGCAGAAATAAGGCATCTCTCAACCAGCAATGGAAGATGCTGTTTTCTCAGGGAGCTCCGCTGCCGGCCGGAGCGATCTGCCCGAGGAGCGTAATACGGGAACTGAAGGCGTCGGCTTGGTATTTGAGGGGGTAAAAGCAACCGACCCGCGAGGAGGTTACGGGGTTTTTAAATTATATTTGCATAGAATTAGAAACTAATAATTAAAGAAGTGAATCATCCGAAAGGCACTATACTAATACCGTTTTCACAATAATTATCTCACCAGAATTTCAGAGGCTGAATTATTTTCTATTGGATTTACAATTAATTTTGTAAAAATAACAAATCCTCCCTAAGAGAGACTATAGTACTATAATGACAGCACTTGAAAGTGCCGTACAGTCATTAACCAGTCGATCTTCACAACGCTACTGTGAGGTAGGGAAGCATTGTTATCTCCGTTTGGGACGCGTGCAGGCAAGGGAGCCAAGCTCTGCTTTCAGCCAAAGCCGAGCAAACTTGTCCCAGTCATCTCGAAGTTATTAAATCACCTGGAGTACCCAGGACACACACATTCTATCCGGTGCCTTGTTCAAGACCGCGCCAGGTCCTCGTCAAAGCAGGAATTAAAATTCAGGTGAGAGTCTTGGCCATCAGTCCTGTCCCATCTTGGGGTGACACCTACCATAGCATCTCCATCCAGGCGCAACTGCTGCCAGCCGCCCGTCTCTGACAGCGACTTGGGGAAACGGGTGGTAATGGGAAGTAGAGGGTGAGGAAGAAACGGCACCTCATGGGGAAGGGGGAACGACCACAGAGGACAAACCACAGGCAGGAGGATGAACCCCAGCTTGTTAGAGGCTTCTCCCAACCAGATCTTCAGACAAAAGGGGAGTCTTTCTTCCTACCGCCTCAGAATAATGTCTCCCAAATTAAAGCATCCCCCTCCAAGCCAGCATACGGGGCTGTGGCTGTTCGGGGGAGTCTCTGGTGACACCCATAACGTCCTGCATGCTCCCCAAGCATACCCCTCCGCTTAGTCTCGGGAAGTGGCAGGGGTATAGAAAGCCGAGCTGTCGGAGGGGATCACGGATGTGCTCAGATATGTATTAATTAGAATTCCTGCACAGTTTTCTTCTGTTAATTATAGCTTAATTTGATTGCTTAATAGCTCTGGTTTTTGTAATGTTTAGCACCTGTTGTAAATTGCACAAGATAAATAGTCTTCTACTCTGCTTCCTCCTGAAGTTTTGCATTTGCCTTTCAGCTCCTGGCTTCGGATTTGAGCTGTCGGCTTCTCTCATCTTTGGCCTTTTCACCAAAGAAATAGTTGTCGGGTTTTTTTCAACTGACTGTTTAACCAAGGAAGTGGGTTTCAGTTAAATACTTTCCTAAGAGCTACGATTTTAAAAAATAGTAATGGGTAAAGAGGAATATCCCCGTACCGTGAAGTGTGCAAAGGTTGACCCATGGTGCTACGCAGACCTTCGCTCGCAGGTCACCCTTTTTCCTCCTTGTTTTTTCCTTCTCCCTCTCCAGGCGAGGAGGGGGGGGTGTTCCTCCTTCTCTTACAGGATTATGAGACAGAAGTGGAGGCCCTGCATCATTAATTGATTTCTTCCATACATTGTACTATGATACAATTTTTCAAGGCTGTGCATAATTGTGTTCCCTGTGCCACTGCTCTATGTTCTGTCCTTGTCATATTGTCATTGAAGGCTGATTCCACCCTCTGTAATTGGAGATGTTCTACTTTTGGACAAAGGTGTGGGGGCAGCTCAGGGGAACAGCGCTGACATTTACTTCATCAATTTATTTTTATTGTTCCTACATTTATTGCAGCTATAACAGCCCTTTAATAGTTATATCTCCTCCCTGTAGGGTATTCTGGTATTTGAAATTTTTTTAACTCATTTGTTCTCATAGATAACAGTAAAGTGCATTTCACGCTAACCTTTAGGTTTCAATCTCCTCTCTTTCTTTGGCTCTGAAGCAGTTGCAGCTTTAAACTTTTACTGCATTGTCAGTCTAAAGGCCACCACCACCGAGTCCGTTCTAGCACTGGAGTAACCACAAATTAGTGGTCCTGAAAATTTCAGGGAGGCGAGTCCTAAACCCAGAGTGCAGCTATTATCATAACTCAAAATTGGCCGTCCTTTTAACAGAGGGGGAGACAAACACAGTAAATATTAGCGTCGCGTCTCCTCTTACAGTCTTCGGTCAAACGAGGGGCCATAATTGCATCTTTACGACCGGCAGCGTAACTGACTCCACCACCCCCGAGCTCGCGCCCTTCGGTACCCGCAGAGGCACTAAACGAGTCCGGTGTTTAGACAAGACCGCACCTCCACCCGCAGGCTTCCCTGCGTCCCCTTCCCAGGCGGGACTGTTCCTCCTTCTTCGCTTTTATCACGCTTGCTGCTCAAGCTGCAACCTAACGGCTCCGCAGAAGACACACGATCTCCAATAACTCGCTGGTGGGTGTCAGCAGGTAACTTTCGCTATTCGGAGACACCCATCCCTAAACTTTCAACCACGAGCTTTCCAGCGAACGCTCTCGATCACAGGTGGGACCTGACCCCGGGCATCGGCTTCCCAGCTCAGAGTCCCACACCACCACCCGGGAGCCGCCAACGCCTACAGCAGCTGAGGGACAAGCAACGCCTCCAGGTTGCCTCCGACACCACGGGATCTTCAAACATCAACAAAAAGCCCACTGCTGCCCGGGTTTTTCTCCACAGATGCAGAGAACAGTTTTACGGCAACGGAGAGGAAACCTGCACGAGCCATGGGGTTCACGTAGGCGAAGGACCTTCCCGCACGCAATCACGTGCGCGCACCTGGTCCAGAAGGGCTTGCATCCAGGAGGAAAGTGCACTCTTCTGCAAACACCAACACAAAGTCTACGCTGCCAACGTAGGAAAAGACAGCCCGTTGTACTTTTTTTTGGTTTGGTTTTTTTTTTTTGAACGGCAGCTCTTAGCAAAACCATTTCTAACCCCACCTGTTGTTGCAGAGAGACGCTATTCTTCCTCAAAGCCTCTTCTCTTAAAGACATTGCCAAGAAACAGCTTAAGTAAAGCGAGTGGCGACATTCCGAGCAAAAACCAGATTAGGCCAGGGGGATAAACTAGAAATGAGGCAATAAAGGATAAGGAAGGAGAACTTAGAAGAGCGGATAGAAGAGTGGAAAAGCCCACGCTTTTTAACGGAGCTGTAGGACTTTCTACCAAACGTACCCGACGTTACTTTCTACCAACTTACCCAAACGTTACACATTGGGTGCTTCGTGGAGTATCTACCCACGACTGCACCTGCTCGTGAGGTGGCAGGTACCTGGATGTTTTAGGGTAGTAGCAGGAGCGCTAACAGTGCTCTCTGGAGCCCTGGTTGTGCGAAAGCCCGAAGGATCGTCCCTGGAACCGGCTTTCCGTGAAGGGTCTGCCCCTGCTCCCCGTTCCCGAGGGCCGTGCGCAGCGGCAGCACGCGAGACTCGTAGGAGAGAGCCGGCACCTTTGGGGCTGGGTGACAAGCTGGTTTCAAAAGACTTTGCGGGAATCCCATCAAGCTGCTTGCTCACAAAATTTTAGCAGACGTGCCTGGTCAAAACCAGGGATGCTGCTCTCCCGCTTACACCCACTGAAATCAGGATTCACTCCTCTGAACTCAGTGACGTTATTGCACCAGTACAAAATCAGTGGGAATTAATTAATTAAAAAAAAAAAAAGTCATCAGAATTTATTGCCTCTCTGACATGTATAAACACACACCCGACGAGGTCCACCAGAGGCAATAGGATTAATTACCTGTGTCAGCGTTCAACCCCAGAGTAACCCAAGAACACGAGTCTTCGCTTTCCAGGGCTAATTTTTCAAAGCAGTTTTAGCCCGTTCTCCAACTTGTTACATCCTCATGGCGCATGCACCACGCTGGGTTCACGCACGCAAATGTGAAACGCTGTAGCCCGGAGCGGTCACAGCTCGCTGGGCGTGAGGAGACGGTACCACTCCTGCCAGTCTTGATAACGTCATCGATGTGTTTGAGAGACTGGAATTTTTCCTTTAGGAGATCAAAAACACTGATGTGGAAGAAATACTTTGAAATAAATATTCAAGTCTTCAGCCCCACCCTCCTCCTGTATCCAGATTTTCAGACCAGCTTTCAGCCATACGTGAAGGTTGCAACCCTACAGCTCTCCTAGACGGGCCATTACCTGCATTAGCAGGAGGAAAAGCTATGATTAAAAATAACCAAGGCTGGGTGGAACGAGCGTAACTGAAACCACAGTTTCAGCGTTATTGGTGGAAGCGAGATTTGTGTGTTTGCTTCTCAGGAACCTTAGTGACACTTATTTACAAAATAAACCCGGGGGAGTGGGGAAAGAGGGAGGAAGGAGCGCGAGGAGAGGCTTGCTCATAGTTTTTACACTTTGTATCATCTGAACCCTTCCAGGAAGTCATTTAAAAAAAAAAAAAAAATCATGTGAAAAGGGAAGGAGATTTTCCAAAACATTCTGAGAAACAGAGGAAAAAAAAAACCCTGCATAAATCGCTGTCATCGCAAGAGTTTGTATTTTCAATTAAGTCAAAGCGAGTTTTCAAATATCCAGATTGAGAATTATCACGTTTTGATTTGGTGATGATGTGCTTGCACTTAGCTTCTAGCAGGGTTTTTTTAATTATTATTATTTTTTTTTTAAACACCACATCATTTTCTCAATTTAGGCCAACGCACCGCATCCTTGAGCAAAAAGCGAGCGTCGGACGCCGGAATTTGCAGGCACGGGGGTCCCGCAGCCCTTTGCCGCAGGAAGGCGACGCGGAGCAGGGCTCCACCGGCAGCGCGGTCCTTTGCTTCCCGGACGC
>NW_010556109.1:2526-5135 GCF_000687285.1 Phaethon lepturus | reverse complement strand
CCCTTTGCCAACGTGACGCGCGGGCGATCCCCTCGTTCAAAAGTTAAGCCGAAACCCCCGTTGTCCAGCCTGCGGGGAGCAACCCTGACCCCAGGATTGACTCTAATCCACGCGATTAAGGCAGGGAATAAACTCCCCCGCTGCTCCTGAAAGCTCTCCCCCAAGGAACCGGCGCTCGTTGTGAAGCCAACCACAACGCTTGGCTTGGGGCGTCTTCAAAGGCCGGCGAGCGGTCTTGGGTACGTCACACCGCAGGTCCCGCGCCGCCGCCGCCGCCTCCACGCCCTCGGACCGGCCATTCACAAATAAGAGGCTTCGGGGTGATATCAGCCCAAAGGGTAGCTGTAGTATCGGCGCATCCCCCGTGTCTCTACCCCGAAACGGGAGTAACATCACCAAAAAAACACCCCAAGCTTTGACACTCTGCAGGTGCTCGGCTCCGACCAGAGGGGGAATAACTCACAAAAGGGAGATTAGTTTTATAGCTATAAACACTGATTGATTCAACCATCAGGAATAAAAAGGCTTGTCTTTGGTTCTCTCTCTGGGGCAGGGGGTTTTGCTTTGGGGTTTTTGTCTGGGGGTTGTTCGGGTTGGTTTTTTTGGGTTTTTTTTTTTTCATTCTTACAGTTCCTATTTCTAGCTGTACCCCACAGCTAGCAGAGCCAGAAAGTTTTGTCTCCCACAAAAAAAGTTTTGTTTTGTGGTTTTGAGGTTGGTTTTGGTTTGTTTTAAGCACACTGCAGGCTCTGTTTCTCCCGAACATCTCGTTCGCTGAGAAGGGTGACAAAACTCAGAGCTGAAGAAAGAGAAAGCAAAGGCAACGGGTCACACGCAGAGTCTGTAATAAAGGAAAATGGCAATTATAACCATACTGAATTTGCGCTATTGCCCTACATTTAAGGCTATGTCATAGTTCCCACTAAGATCTCCCAGTATTTCAATTCCAAAGTATTTAAAATTAAACCACAGTAAAATTGCTGTCCCTCCACGTTTGCCCTCTGCTCAGAGGTAAGGCTGCTTTCACGCATCGAGAACTAACACCAATTTTGAGCTTTATTAGTTGATTTGTAAGAGATCTGAAAGGCAACGCCAGAAGTTGAAGCAGGACAAGTTTGCCTCAGGTCCAACGCTGATCGGCTTTTCTAAAGCAAAATTTTCCAAACTGGTAGAATTTTAATGCCAAGGCTTTTCTTGGGTAGACTGAGGGAAATGGTCGATTTAAAAGTACAGTTACAGCACCTAAACACTTCCATGCTCGACCGACCCGAAGATCAGCACCCTGGAGGGGCAGCACTCTTGCTCTCCAAACACGAATTTCGACTGGGGAGGCACTGGATACTTCTGAGCTCCTACCTCCCCCACCTTACATCTTCCCCACCACCACTTCTCTTGAGAAGACATTTTCCTTGAGGCCAAATTTCTCCACAGCCTAACTTCTACCAAAGCCGGTTGCACCAGAGAAGAATTTAGCCTTTTGGTTAAAAAACCAGTCAAACACATTTCTGCAGTCGGGGCCATCGCTGCTTCTAAGTATTTTTGCTTATTGCTGCCTCCCGTTTCCCTATTTTGTGGGTTAGCACTAGTTGGTTTTGACTTTGCAGACTTTGTTCCCCTGTCTTTTTAACTTAGTTTCCTGTTTATCAGAAACTATGCTTAATTTCACTTTTGCTAACCAAAACAACAACAACAAAAAATCCTGATTAGTTCACCTGTAAAAATGACCATCACAAGGGTTATTGACCCACCATGCAGCAGCGTTGTGAAGTTTAATTAATGCTTGTGCCGTGCTTTGAGGATGACACGTCCCACAATTACTTCGGGTTTTGGTCTGTTTTTTTATTTTTTTCGACTTTTAAGTCTTGTTGTAACATTATTGTTCGGAACGGTCCTCAGCAGCACACGGCAGCTGGCGCTTTCACGGCTGCTGTCAACCCAGGCTAGCAGAGAAGGTGCTGTGGATTAGCACATGGTCCCTGTTTTCTACAGGTTGGTTCCTCATCCCCTCAAACATGCTCCCGCCAGATCCGCTTTCCTGCAGAACTGAACCTCCAGAGCAAAACTGGCGGAGGTCGCTCCGGGTGTGGACCGTACCCCTCATGCACACCGGGGGTAACCCAGCTCGTCGAAGTGGGATTTGGGAGTTACCCTCAACAGCGACAGCTCTGCTGAGTTTCACCCTGGAGGAGGCACGGCCACCACAGCACAGATTTGGAGCACGTCCTGTTTAGGAACATCTTAGACTCATCTTTCCCTTTAGCTACATGTCCTTTTGTGCTTTTTTAATTTTATGATTTATTAAAGATATCACTTGACAGGGTCCTTGCTATGCCTAGCTGGAACCTCCTCTAAAGTGCTTCCCAGTAGGCTCTGTACAACTCCCCTTGATTACCATGCAATTAGTTTGTTCAGCTGATGGCCTTTCTTCTCCAAGATCCTCATTGTGTCTCCTGCTTCCTATGCAGTTCTTAAGAATTTAAATGAGCCATTTTATTTCTTTCTACAAGCAAAGACCAACAAACCCAGCCCCACCCTTCTGCTTTCACTTCTAGTGTGCCTAATAAAAGTAGCGTGAGGGTTGGGTGTGGGCTTGTTGTTTTTTCTTTTCG
>NW_010556109.1:1806-2513 GCF_000687285.1 Phaethon lepturus | reverse complement strand
ACAGCTAATGGAGAATTTTATGTTGTTTCTGACATTGTTTGTGGTGCCTCCCACCAGATTACGTGTGCCAGAGGATTGGAAGACGGTGGCCTGAGGATTGGAAGACGGTGGCAGAAATGCCAGGGAAATGCCTCTGCTGTGTCAGGTCTAATTAGACATTTGTACTTGTGGGACAAACACCTTCCCCATAAAATTCAAAGCTCGGCCTCAATTAGCACATGCTTGGAGAGACCTGCAAGGAGAAGGCATCATAAACAGCACGCAGACCTATCCAAAACCTGATGCAATTTCTTCCGGCGTTGTAGTTCAGCCCCCACAACACACCCCTCCATCCACACTCCTGCCCCAAGAGGCTTCCAACACATGAAATAAAGACGCCTTGCCTTTGCTGCGCTTTACCCAACTGATTTCCAGAAACACAGAAAATCCTCAGCTTGAAGCTCGGGGCACCAAATTAAAAACCGATGAGCACAGCTACACCATTAATATCTGCACCGGGGGGTAGTTCAGCCCCCACAACACACCCCTCCATCCACACTCCTGCCCCAAGAGGCTTCCAACACATGAAATAAAGACGCCTTGCCTTTGCTGCGCTTTACCCAACTGATTTCCAGAAACACAGAAAATCCTCAGCTTGAAGCTCGGGGCACCAAATTAAAAACCGATGAGCACAGCTACACCATTAATATCTGCACCGGGGGGGCCCA
>NW_010556109.1:789-1779 GCF_000687285.1 Phaethon lepturus | reverse complement strand
GGTTCCCATCTTGCCGTGCTGTACGGACCCACCAGCTCCTTGTCTAACAACCACCCCTATGGAAGATGCTGCTGCAAATGGGGACCTTGGGGCTCACCACTGGCTGCGCCTCTGCCACCTTTTCTTCTCCACTCATGCCTTTCCCTCAACATAGAGGTTTTCCTCCCCATTCCAGGTTGAGGCGGACACAGGCAGCCCAAGAATAACCTAGCGGTTACCTCTCTCAACCTCAAGTACCTAGAGCAGTTATAGACTTGGCAGGCTCATCCTAGGTCCGCTTAACAGCGCTATGCGACTCTGACATGTCTGACGCCAACGAGAATTTAAACAGACTGCAGATAGATCAACTGCCCAAGACCTCACCTGGATCTGAAGCCAGCAGGTAAGAGGTGAGACATCTTGCCCAAGTGCCACAGCCTTCCCTACTGCTAGAGCAGGTTTACAGCAAACCATGGAGTCCATCCTATGGACAAGTACGCCCTTGCAAGAGAGCTCCCACAGGCCACCCAAGGGTGTCTCACCAGGGTGCATGACTGCTCGACAGCATGGGCTTTGCCGAGTACCTCCTGCTATGATGTAGCCACTCCGGCCACCGCTGCGCAAACATCTAACATTCTCCAGGACAAAAGGAGGGAGAAGCACGCATACGCACGTTCACGCGTGTCTGTGCGCGCTCACGCCTGCGTGGAAGAAACAGGGCTGTGAGCTGAAAAAATGAACTCTCTCTCAAAAAAAAAAAAAAAAAAAGTCTTATCTTGTCGAAGTTTTTCATTTCCCCTCCCCTTTGTCCACCCAAATCTGAGAGAGCAGCTCCCTCTGTGGGTTTTCCTTCTCGGCTGTTTGTTTGCTGGCTGCGGGTGTATCTAGGGAAGTGGAAGGGGCACCTGGCCGGCGCCGGGGATCGCTCATCACGGCTCCCTTGCGAGGCAGGGAGGAAGCTGAAGAGCACCACCACCGCCACCACCACCACCCGCGTCAAAAAGGGTTGTG
>NW_010556109.1:0-731 GCF_000687285.1 Phaethon lepturus | reverse complement strand
TTTGTGTCCCCCCGCCTCTCGGCGGGGGACAAAATCCAAGAAACATCAGTACTTTCTGGATCCTTCGTTGTACAGGTAGTTTACTCTGCGGCACCCAAATGCTCACACGTGAGCGTGAGACTCGAAGACTTGCGCGAATAAGCCCCCGTGCCGTTAGCAAGCAAGAGTGAGGCACCGCAGAGTTAGACCATGGCTAACAGAAAATAAGCAGTAAAACGAACCGCGATACAGCTGCAGAGTCGCCGAGCTTTCTGCCACGTGTGTGTTCCTACATCGACAGGACCTTTGCCTGGAAGAAACGAGGATTTAGTGAAAGAACTTATTGCTTAGGTGATTACACGGAGAACACTAGCAGCAGCGAGTATCTTTCTACCGCGCTACGAAGGGCGGATGAATAAAAGCCGCGGGTACACAATCAGTCAGCCTTACTGCCACAACAACCCCGCCTCCCTAAAAATCAAGTTCCCACCTTTAGGTCAGATTAAAACGGTCAAAACCCACGGTCCGTCCCTTGGAAGAACGGCTTCTGAGGACGCGGGAGATAGAAGCACGTGCGACTCTGCCCTCGGCGCCAACAACAGGTCTATGCTGCAGGTGCCACCGTAGGACGTGGCAGCCCGGACCCCCAGCCACGCGACGGGTGGGGAGGGCGCGCGCGCGAAAGATCCCCCGTCGCGTTTCGCAAGAGGTGCCGTCTTGGTCCGGCCACCCTGGGCAGACGCCCACCGAAG
>NW_010556108.1:0-1687 GCF_000687285.1 Phaethon lepturus | reverse complement strand
GGGACCTCTCGCTGCTTCTTCGGTGTCACTGTATCTTCTCTCTCTTCCCAGGCTAGCTAACGGGATCGGGGGACCATGAACTGGGGGGTGTTCGAAGGGCTCCTCAGTGGGGTCAACAAGTACTCCACAGCCTTCGGCCGCATCTGGCTCTCCCTCGTCTTCATCTTCCGCCTGCTGGTCTACGTGGTGGCGGCCGAGCGGGGCTGGAGCGACGACCACAGGGGCAACCTGCCACTGCATCTACCCCAACCCCGGCAAGAAGCGGGGGGGGCTGTGGTGGACCTACCTGCTCAGCCTTGTCTTCAAGGCCGGCGTGGACGTGGTCTTCCTCTACATCTTCTACCACTTGTACAGGAACTACACCCTGCCCCGGGTGGTGAAGTGCGAGCTGCCCCCCTGCCCCAACGTGGTGGACTGCTTCATCTAACCTGCCACTGCATCTACCCCAACCCCGGCAAGAAGCGGGGGGGGCTGTGGTGGACCTACCTGCTCAGCCTTGTCTTCAAGGCCGGCGTGGACGTGGTCTTCCTCTACATCTTCTACCACTTGTACAGGAACTACACCCTGCCCCGGGTGGTGAAGTGCGAGCTGCCCCCCTGCCCCAACGTGGTGGACTGCTTCATCTCCCAGCCCACGGAGAAGAACATCTTCACCCTCTTCATGGTGGTTACCACCTGTGTCTGCGTTGTGTTGAGCCTCGTCGAGGCTGCCTACCTGATCGGCAAGCGGTGCCGTGAGTGCCTTCTGGCCGGCGAGCCGGCGGCACAGCCAGGACTGCGCGCTCTCCCACGCCGAGCACGTGGGCATGGAGGGGCAGGTTTTCCATGGGGCAGACTACAAACCCCCCACGTCCTCCAGCCTCTCCAGCCCTGGCACGTTGCTCGAGGAGGAGGCTCTTCCCTAGAATCTGTAGTAAGCACTGCTTTTCTTTTCAGACTGTGATCTGAGATTTGTGATCTCATTTCTGTATCTTTGCTATTTATGTCATACTGCTTAGATTCAGCTACTCTTTTGCTTGCAGCCTCAAATTCACTATCAGAGCTGTCATTTTCATAAGTCTTTTGCTCCTCCTCCTCCTCCTCCTCCTCCTCCTCTTCCTCCACACAGGAGCGCTGGGGGTGGCAGCACCTCAGAGTTGGGCTGCACCCAAGGGTTCTCTGCATCTCCTGTCCTGGGGAGGACACGTTACATTCTTCTGCTGAATTTGGGGTAAACCCAGTGTTGTAGGACACGTACAGCCCTTAAGAGCCGACAGGGACAAGCAGCTCCGCGGCGGCCATGAACCAGCAGCAGTGCGCAGAGGTTGAGCCCGTCCCAGCCGGGCTGGCTTCGCTGGTCCTAGGGTGTATCCTTGCAATGAATAAAAATTTCTGTCCCTCAGAAGTGACGGCCAGAGCAGTTGTTCTCCTGCTCCTTGGGCACAACACTGCCAAGAGGGGAGTAAGGGCTGCATCACCCCTGGAAAGGCATCGCTCCCATGGGCACCTCCGGGCTGGGTTTGGACCAGCTGCATTGATAAAACACCGGCTGGAGGCTCCAGCCTGCTGGAGAAAGGCCACTGAAAATTGGAACCGCCCTCGGAGCTGGACACAAGTGATGGCCTTGGCCGGAGGTGGGAATGCCATGGCTGGGTGGGTGGGTTTTGGGATGGAGGGGGTGTTACGAGGCCCGCGCTGCCCAGGTACGG
>NW_010556107.1:52327-53262 GCF_000687285.1 Phaethon lepturus | reverse complement strand
AGCCGGGGTGCCGCACCGCCGCTGCCGGCTTTTCAGCGCCTGGGGTAGCGGCCGCGCTCCCGGCCGTCCCTCTGCCCCCAGTTCCCAGAAATAAAGCGACAAGCGACAGGGCCGGCGAGGAGAGCGTGCTGGAAAAGGAAAACCCGAGCCCAGGCTGTAGGCGAGCCTGCTGAGAGCAGGACCTCATCAAAACCCAGGCCGCGGAGCCCAGCTGGGGGCAATTTAAAAGGCCGATCCTAACCTTGGGGGAGACTGGGGACAGAGCAGCCTGGGTACCTGATACTTGGCAAAAACCGCCAAAAACACAGGTTACGTGGTTAAAGTCACTTCTCTTTAGCATTAACTTCTCCTTTCTAACTCACCGTGTCATCTTCACAGCCTCCGCCTGCTCTGGGTTTTGTAGTAATTTAATTGGTGTCTCCTGCGTTTCTGATCAGAGCTCAGGTAGTGTAAGCACTGTGAGATGTTAGCACAGCGCAGCGAGGTAAGCCTGGAATGCCTCCTGCCCACAGACACCCAAGAAAATCTATGATTTCTTTGCTGTTGGTGCAGTTTTCTCAGGTTGTTTGACAAAAGTTATCGGTGGCTAATTTTTAAATGAAAGGAGTAGTGAGAAAATAAGAAACTGCAGCATATTGGGCTAGCAGATTGTTCAAACATTGTACAGTGACAATAAACCCTTTAGGAGCCTGTGATTGACATATATAATGAATGTAGCTGTCAAACTTCTGTGCAGCGATTTTATTTTGCATTGACAAGCTATTTCACTGGCCAGGGTTTTGCATAAAAGGAATAATTCACATTGTTGTGGTGCTGCTATTTACAGAGCCCAGAGGACAGTGGCATCACGACAACATAAATATTAATACCCACATTTCTTTTGAAATACATAATTCTGTATGCAACGTATACTACGTGCACATCTTGATACAGGG
>NW_010556107.1:24780-52296 GCF_000687285.1 Phaethon lepturus | reverse complement strand
AGACGCGTTCTGCAGAGAGAAGGGGGGCCTGGAGCTGCTGGGGGTTGTTGTTCATTCACTGATTCATTATGTGGCCTTTGAAAAGGCACTTAGTCATTCTGCAGTTCAACGTTTCTCTCCGTAGAGTGGAGAATAAAGCCCCAACGCAAACTGCACTCACTGTTATCAGTCGGAGTGGCAGAGGTCCCAGAGACCGCGCAGGGTCAAGGGGCTCCTCTGGGCAGCCCTTGTGTGCACGAAGCCCAGAGGCAGGCTCAGGACGGCTGCGCTCTTCTGAAGCAGCTTCTTTCTCCTACCAAAGCAGCGGCAGGGTCGGTTTGGGCTACCTAGCGCAGCAGTTGCTGCTTGCCCATTACCTTACTTTGGTTATGAACAATAACTTGCCATGAAATCACTAGCCTTGGAGAAAACAGACAGAAAACAACTAAGCAGCCAAAGCAGAACATAAAGAATTAAAAAAAAAATACATAAAAAAATATATATTATATATAAGTCTTACACTGCATTTGCTATGCAGCCAAGCCCACGAGCAGGCTATGTATCTGAAGGTAGGAAATACAAAGACATGTCCTGTTCCCTGGGGAAAGGTAAGCAACTTCTGAAATTGTCTTTCGAGGATATTATTAGCCCCACACTAACACTGAAGTACCCCATGCCCAAAGCCACGGCATGTGAAGACTGTATCCGTGAAAAGAGTTATTCACAGCTCTGCAGCTAATAAAAGTGCTGGGCCCATGCTCTGGTACCAGTATCGTTTGTGAAAACTGCGGAGTAGCAAGTGAAGTTATAGAAAGGACTTGGACAGCACAAACTTGGAAAGGGCACAATAATCCAGCTTGGGGTGCTGAGATCAGTAGACACACCATTTTTTAGAGTATAACAGGTTTTGTTTGTTCAGTCATTCATTTATTCATTTTAAAATACCAAGAAATTCTAGAGATGAGAACTTCATCTCTACCCCCAAAATAATAGTATTGTCTGTGACAAAGCCAACTTGGTAAGGGGTGCCAGAGCATTCACAGTCCGTTTATGTACCAAAGCACTATATACACCCAGGAAGGAGAAAAGGAGCTTTATGTCACTGTGCTTCAGGTACTAAAAACACAGAAAGGAGCTAGGACACAGAGGAGGGAAGAGGGAAGGAACCTTGTTCTCATTCACATCACAGCCCTATAAGGCTTTAACCTAAAAGATGTAACTACGTGGTCAAACATCCATAGGGGACACTCTTACTTGGCACAGAAGGGTTCTGCAGATGGAATTCCAAGGTGGGAAATGAGCACCAAGGTGGCAATACAAACAACTTCAGGCCAAACTCCAATACATACCTATAGATTGCACATATAGACCCAGCCTTAAGCCCGGGAGTGATAAAAGTGGGGAGGAGGGAGCCTGGGTGGTTTCGGAAAGGGCAGATTTAAGCATTTCAAGGTAGCGCGTTCACTATTTAAGATGAAGGTACAAACCGCATAGCGCATTGGGCGCATGAGCACAGGGATGTTCTTCCCTGGCTTCAAGCTGACAGTTTCTTAAAAGCAACACTTGCTGGTTGGAGTTGGTTTGCTGACCGGCAGTGCCACCTCCCCTCCCTACTGCCACGGTGCTCAGCCTTCCCCAGTGTCAGAGACAGAAAACGGCACGTTACTCAGCTTTGCCAAATTTTAGCACTGAGAATTTGATTCCAAACAGCTCGGCATTTGCTTTATCCAAAACAGTTCAGCCATTTCCAGGAACATTATTGAGGGAAAAATATACTGCTTGGCACACATTAAATAAATCCAGACAACCTTTTATATGAGGATCTCTAGCTTCAGAAGGGAAATTTTGAAATTTGGCAGAGAGGCGGCCTTTGTGGTAGTAATGTGTCTATCCCTATTAAAATCTACCCAATTTTGTCCAGATTACAGAAAAAGGAAAAACTGCAGTTAAGGGCTCAGTAAAGGCTTTTGAGAACCACAGTTACCTGTTATTTCTGCTGTGGGCAAGAGGTCCCTTATCTCCTACAGAGCTGCAGGAACATCGCTTGCTTTGAGCTGTGAAGGAGGAGGACAGACACAGACCTACTGCAGCAAGAGGCACAACTGAAAACCGAGGAGCTCGGGAGCAAGGACAAGACACGGCCTGGAGCCCTGGCAAGGGGAAGGACCGGCAGAGAAGAGACCAAAAGAGACAAAGATTTGTTTCCAAATGGCCCTGCCTTTGGGAGCTAGCAGGGGCAGAGGAAAGGAGAGGGAAGATGGAAAGGGACAAGGAATAGGACTGGCTAGGAATGGAGACGTGGACTTGCAGAGGTGGAAGAGGAGGTGAGGCAGGCGAGAAAGGGGTTTGCTTTCTGCCAGCCAGTGGCAGCTTGCGCTCACCCATAACCTCAGCCAGTTATGTTCTCACAGCCCCTCTGTGGCTGGATGATGAAGTTATGGAGCCATGGGTGGGCTGGAGACACCAGCATTTCCATCTGACATCTCCATATTTTTCCAAATTGGATTGAATTTCAATGTGAAACAAGCCCAAACTTCTGTGACAATATTTTTAGTTGATAAGAGTTGAAGATTCAACACTGACTCCTGCTCCTTGTGAAACAACTGCATTTGCCCACTCTCAGAGGACCAACAAGAGCAGCAGTTTCCACTGGCAGCTGAAGGACACCCAGCATCTCTGCCATTCCTTGGCCAGCTGGTCCCCGTGACAGCCCAAGCATGGGTCTGGTACACCGCAGCCTCATCTGCCACGCAGCCCGCGTTCAACCTCAGTGCCACGAGCGCTGAGGAGGCAAGGGGACGCTGCAGAAAACAAACTGTGACCAAATAAATCAGGGCAATTACAATACATAGAGGCACAGCTGGAAGAATTAATGTTGAATAGACAATCTCATTGCTGACATCTCCTAATAATGAAGGCTTGAATGCACCATCTCAGTAAAACTCTAAACGAGGTTTGTGTGCAGCGTAGTGAGAGTTTCTGGAAGAAATATAAATATTGGCCCTCGTTTTGCAAACAGTTTCACAAACCCAAACCCTCGCATTCAGGTGCCATCTCACTGACTTTGCTGCAAAATCAAGGCCATTTGCTTCAAGAGCACAGACAAGAACATCTGTTCAAACTGATGCATGGTAACTGTATTTGTTAATTATCCAGACAACTCTTATATCATGGAAATATGGTTTGAGGACTGGCAGATAAAGGCTCTTGCATTTAAAAGGCAGATATCAGTATTTGCATTGTATCTGTGGCATGAATGGGACTGACAGTCTATGAGAAGGTGGGCTTGGGCTCGCAGGGCTCCCATTCATCTCTTACAAATAGGGGTTAAGAGGACTTACAGATTTACAATGAAAGCACTCACCCGCTTGATAATGTTGCAGCATTTCAGTAATTCTTCAGCCTTGGCTCATGCAGAAAGGACAAAGCCAATCAACCTCCATCTGAATAAGCGTGCATTAAGTAGAGTTTATCTAGACCATGGTGTTCCTTCATCACAGCCCCCAGGGATTTATAGCCCAGCTACAAGGCAATGGTTTCAAGGAAAGCAGAAAGATCTATGGAGGAAACACATCGGACAAAACCACCCCACCTTTCACAGAAGGGTAGCTTTTCCATGATCTTCAGCAGAATATGCAGTCCTTTCCTGTGGGACCTCAGCAGTCATTTTCCACATACAGAGAGCTGGCATATTGGCATCACCCTAGAGAATGGTCTCAGTTCATTAACTGCTGCTAGGGAAAGGATTATCATTACTTTTACCAAAAAAACTCAAGTGGCTACAAAGGAGGAATGGAAGGAAAAGGTAACATACCTCTTAACTCTTTTCCTTAGGACATACCTACCGTTCCCGTATCTCACCCACAAAGGGGGAGCAACACCAGCACTTCAATATATGTATACTTCAATATATAAATGTGCTGGAAGTATAAGGCCTGGTTAAAGCACAGCAGCGAGCAGGAGGACTCGGCCGTGCTTTCGTTCCTGTGGGAGAGGGGAGCCATTCCTCCTGCAGAAGACCAAGGCTCCATGCAGTCTGCAAAACATTTTTGCTTTGCCAGACTCAAGTGCTTGGTTAATGATTCACCCTAAACAACCAGGCAGGGAACTAAGGCAAGGGATAAGAGAGCTTGTTCTCCTTCCATGTATTGGCTGCATTAAGGAGAAAGAGCTCGATGTAGAGCCAGCGCAAGAGAGAAACTTCACACGCTGAAGTGCTGCAGTAAACTCTTCCCAAGAGCATGAACCCGGCTTATGTATCACAACAGTAGGTACGGCTGGACCTAAGGAGTCAACCCAGCAACGTGTGGACCTTATGTTATATTTTTCATTAGCAGAACCCAGGTCTTTTACACAGTCATTGCCTCCCAAATGGAGAAACTGAGGCATAGAAAGGACATTTGGGTGACTTCTTGATGGGCAACTGAAGCACCACAGGCACAGCTCAGATATTCACCAGCCCCAGGCCTGGGGGGTCTGCAAAATCCTTGCCTCTTATGCCTCTGAAAACTGTCTGCACAGTTAAGGCAACATGACTAGCCATTTACAGGGGATTTCAAGAAAATTACATGCTTGTTGTTTACATGTTTTTGCCCATGCGACAACTTTGATATGCCTTCTGAAACACATGTTTTCACAGAAATCTGAGGAGGAGAAAAAAATCACATAATCAAGAACAGTAAAATATCTTTCTACTTGGAGCAGACAACTTTAACAAGACTGTTTTAATGGGAAGAGGATTTGGTAGATATATTAAGATGTTGGCAGCAGTTTTTGCTAGACAGAATTATATCATCCATCGTATAGATTGCTAATCTGCAAAAAACCATCACTTCAGACCCAGCAAAGACCATACTAATAGTACAGAAATCCTATGATTTCCATGTGCAGTTTGGCAAAGACAGTGGCATGAGGTCAGGCCACCTTCGAGTGTCAGGTCTCCCCAGTACTTCATTCTTCCAGGTGACACACACCGTGCCACTTGGCTGTTTGAAGGACAACTTGAGCTATTACAATGCTTCCACAAAGGACTGCACGGAATGACCATGCTCTCCTTCCCTTTTAAGAGTTACATAAGCAGATAAGTGATTCCGTGTTCAGTAACTAAAAAGAAGATTCTTGCAGAGGCTATGAGCAGAGGGAATGTGGCTATTCTGCTTGAGCAACCACAGCCTGCTCTGCATCGTATGTGGACGGTGCTCTGTCAGAAGAGAGAGCCCCAGTCTAGCAACCTTCCAGGACTGCTGCTGGTCTCTTGAGAGTCCACAGCAAACATTTCTTTGCAGTCCCAACAATTGGGTCAGATCTGATGACCTATAAAATTTCATGTCACCCTGGAAAATGCATGGGACTGACGTTTTAACCAAAGCAGATGCAGGGGTGCCATCATGGGCCAAATATACTCAGCATCCCCTAGGAAAAAAAAAAAAAAAAAATGTATCTCTTTCCCACTCAAGAGTTCCTGTCCAGATGGACAACTATTGTTTTCCCAGGACTTCTGTGTATCCAGCAGTGGTTGGAACCACCATGCAGTAAATCCGCTCAGGTTTACCAGAAAACGGGGAATCCAAGGCACACATACACTATAGCGCACATACCCTGCCTCCGCTTGAGTATATTATAACAATTTTGGAATGTCTTTCTCCAGGTATTGTTCAGGGCTGCACAGTGGAGTCACGTAATTCTGATCCTGCTGGAAAACAGTTCCAACTGGGTAGGTGCGATTCACACACGTACAGTCACAGGCCTCCCAAAGCCTCAGATAAACCACGTGGCACCTGGGCCATGCTTGCAGCTTAGGCAAGGGGGATTTGATGTTTCTTGGGTAAAGTCCTTTGTTTGCAAATTCAAATAGACATTAGTACAGGCAGTAATAGCACTACAGGGTCCATTTTCAGATCCATTTGAAGGTCCATTTACAGTCCATTTTCATATCTATTTGAGATAGATACCTTCAAACAGCTCTTTCCCCACCTCCTACATGCCTCAGCACATAAGAAAATCAGACTGAAGTGCCAGACTTCTGCCTTCAGCCGGCTGGTTTGCACGGACCTAGCACTTTGCAGTCAAGCATCTCCCAGAGCACCAGCAGTTGGCCTCCGGCATTGCTGGCATGGATGGGCGGCAGGGTGGATGGTCACATTGGCACTGCAGTGACCGATCCCCTGGCTCCCACCACGCTTCACTTAGAGGAAGTCTCAAGGATATTTTGACTTGAAGGTGACCTTCATCCCACCTGATGAGGCCAGCAACAGACTGAGTGTCAGGCTCAGCTCCCAAGCCTGTGCAAACATCTGCCAGGAATCAGGCAAACAGGATTTTGCTGTAGAAAAGAAGCCTGATTTTGAGGTCTTCCTTAGCTATCAGAAGGAGAGAGAGCCTTCGACGCACAGGCGGAGGCATCACGTCACAAGCAATCTCAGTCAAACATACCTATTTATGGTGGCAAGTTAAAGGTGCTATGACTCAGGTGCCTGAACAGGGATCTCTAATAATACCTTCCAACTACATGTAATATGTAAATACATTATGTGGGCAGGAAATACATGAAATAAGAATGCATTTATTACAATTATTTTAAAGGAACTTTAAAAAAATATTTAAGTTTAAACTGTATTTACAGCAGGGCAACAGCTGCTGGGAAGAGAGCTAGAAGTGGATAACCTCCTTTTCCCCAGCTTTCTTACTGGCCACTTGGTAACATGAGGTGAACCCCACTTTTCTGCCTCAGTTTCTTTACTTTTACAGCCACACCAGGCAATACTTAGCTGTTTAATAAACTGATTTGAGTTCTGCTGATGGAGAGGAATTTACAAAGCCTGGTGAGATTTATAACAGTAAAATACAAGGGTATTTAAACTGTGGCTTCTTCTGACAAAGTGGAAAAAATTCCTGGATTTCTTGGTTGGCCTTTATAGCAAATGAACCTACTAGGAAAAATACTGGAGGGAGAGCAGCGAGGAGCAGAGCAAAGAGGCAGAAGCAGCTCGTAGCTCTGCACAGAGGGGGTGAGCGGCGGCGGTGGGAAGGGTCCCCAGGCCTGCGCGTGCCCTCGGGAGAGGGTCCGGGGTGACGCCGGCGACTCACACAACGGCCCACGTGTGACGTGCCTATTTGTCCGCTGCGCTGTGGGGTGAGATCACCGCACGTGCCATCGCTGCTGAGCCACAGCTCCTCGGGGACAGCCCGCTCCTCTGTCCCCAGCTCCGGCTTGGGAGAGTGCAACATAGGATGTGCCTGGGCTCAGGAGATCCATCTAAAATGCCCGGCCAGAGGGGGACTCCCTGCTAACAGAGCAGTGGACATTCAGGAGAATTTTGGAACTGTCTCTTTTAAGAGGGGTTTGAAGCTAAGGGATGTTTTTGGACAGTGACTCATGGTGCCCAGTGCACAGCCGGAGCAGGACTGCACATACAATTACAGTTATTAAAGTCAGCCAGCTATAAACAACTGCCGCTTCAAAGTGGGATCTGAGAAACCACAATTATTTCCCGTTCAAACTGTAGAAGAAAAATGTGGTATTTTTTGGTACCAGCATGCAGCAGTGTTTGCAACAGCTGTACATGTTCAACTGAAAGAGAAATGATGTTTTCTGACAAATTTAGTTTCTCATATTAAAAGTCTGGCCAGTACAAGAAGATCCATCAGCCATGAAATGTCTCAACATGCGTTACAGATGCAACTTTCAGTCCCTTGCTGTCAGGGCAGGCTTCGGACCAGCGACGTTGCCATACCTATGCTAAAGTACCATTTAGCAAATCCTGGGTGTCACCTGTCCCCTCCTTCCTAATTTACAGAGAGAACAAAGCTCACCGGTAGGATTACAACTTTCTAAATAACAAAATAAATCCATAAAAGTTGGGGACAGCAAAACATTCGAGGAAAATAACTGTTGAAGTAAACTCTCAAATCACGCAAAGGGAACCTTTGACAGCAACTGTGGCTTCAGACTCCCAAGACATAGAGAGAAGCAAAGTGAAGCAAACAGTCTTGTGCTCGGCTCGTTTCCAGACGTGTATCTGGGGACCTCCCCCTGGATGAGGCTGGCACAAAAACTTCATGGCAGGATGACAACTCAGAGGCTTTCCAGCAAGCGTGCCGCAGAGAAGAAAGCTGTCCCGTACCCACCCCAGGGATTCGATGGAACCGTCAGTCCAAAAGAGACGTTAAGGGAGATGATTTAAGAGTGAGGAGCAACCGCATCCAGCGTCCTTGGGCCACCTAAGCTGCGGTGCAGCTCATCGGTAACTGCCCCAACACTTTGGGTTTGAGCAGTTTCAAATAGTCAAACTGAGGTGGGGCAGGGAGAATAGCCTGAAATAACAGCTGTGCGTGTACGATGCTCTCCAGTTTCCTCTGGTAGCAAAATGTTCTCTTTCGGAGGGCTTACTACCACTTCTACTAGCTTAAAAGCCTGGCTAGGGACAACTGCTACTGAGCTGGGGGCTTTTTCCTCACCTCAGATTTATCCAGGATGTGAATTTGCCTTGCTGGAATCACACACCCGACAGGCAAAGAAAACTTGAAGCTCTGAGACAGGCTGTTGTTCCACGGGCCCACAGAGGAGTTTCCTCAGAGTCTCTAACAAACGTCGTGGTAACAGCCTGACCTTGCTGGAGCAATACGCTCTGCACCCACTCGGCAGTCCCCAGCTTCTGTTAAGGCTTCTCAGAAAAGCTTGGGGGTGTGGGGATTTGAAATGTCTCTGAATTTTGAAAAGAAGCTTTTCAGCTCGTTCAGCCGCCGTAACAAGGACAACAGCACTACATCTCTGCTTATCTCCAGGCTTACGCTTAGCAGAGTGTTTTCTCCTTTACCTCAAATCACTCAGCACATCTCTAAGAGTGTCTTCTATGTTAACCAGTCAGATTCTGCTCTTTAAGGTATCAAGCCTGGAAATGAATATAATTTTTATGTGATTAATTCAGTATTTTCAGGCTTCCCTGGCTTCAGGAGAGACTTAAAAAAAATTTTGTTAGCCCTCAAACCTGAAACACACACTGCTGGGGCTTTGTGTACTGAGAAGTAATCAAGGTTAGATCAGTCTCACTTCCTTCATTATCACAAACAAAGTTCAGTGACAAAGGTGACACATATTTAGACTATTATCTCTAGCTCTCATAACAGAAAGATTGTTTGCTTAAATGATTTTTTTCTAAAAGAAAAAAATTGTATCTTTTACAATACAAGACACTGCAGTACTCTCACTAGTTTCAGTGTGTCTCTTTACAGATTGAACTTTTCAGGTGTTGCCTTTAAGGGACATTAATCTTTCACATAATAAATGGGATTTACAAGTGGGTAACATTTGTAAATGTACATCCCAAAATGAGTAGTCCCATTATGAATGGAAATGCAGCTATGTCCAGTTTGCAATGCAAAGGTCTAATGCCACAGCTACTAATCTCTAATTTTTAAAACCCCACAATTTCTGAAGGCATTCTCCTATATACACATTTAACATTTTTAGGATAAGTAAATTTTACACAAATCATAACTAAATAGATGTTAAAAACAAAAATCCCAGCAAGCATCATCACGAGAACAGCAGGTCTAGTCTGTTTAAATTTCAACAATCACTATATGAAAGAAAAGACAGTGAATTACTTACACAGTTTGTCTCCATGCCAGCTTCAAAAACACACCCAAAACCTGAGTTTATTTTTAAGTATGTCCACATTCTTAGTCATAATTACACACTCAAAGCACAGAGACACATAGGAGCTCATTCGAGAGATAACACGTGTAAGTGAGTTACCATCCTTCATGTTTCATGATGGGTTCTAATCATCTTTGGAAGGTTGAAGATCCTTTCTGTTGCGTGAGTGATTGCTGGGATCATGATCAAAATCCTTTGGGGCATGTCCTGAGGGAGAAATTTACACAACTAACAGTGACCTACAATGTCTCCCAAAGCCCATTTTGTTTGTTGGAAGATGGAAGGCTGAACCTTCAGCCACCTCAACTCCATAATAGTAGGAGTTGTGCGTGAGGCCTTTGCTGTGGCCATGTGTGACTGCTTTTGACAAGCATGTCCCAGGATGACCATGCGTGTCATCCCAAAAAAGTTTGTTTGACTGTAAATACCCACAGAAGACCTGGGAGCAAGAGGGAACGCCGGAGCACAATCCTAGCCAATTTGCTGAGGACAAAGAGCGAGCCGAGTCAGTGATATCATAACGTGATAATATGACAGAGGATGAGTACGCAGGCAGTGTAACAGGCCACCAAATAGCGCCGGGTCCCAAGCCAGATGTGGTAAGCAAGGAATAATGGAGGCTCAGGCTTTCCTCCGGCAAGCGCACAACAAGAAATCTCTTGGTTGGATGAGTGACCTAATGCTGACAGGCAACAAGCACAACTGTGTTCCCGAAGGACTGTGGCCTCACAGGGACGGTCTGGGAAAGCACGTCCGTGCTGTGAGACATTTAGGAGGAAGGAGGTGAGCATGCACCTTCCCCACATCACAGCTTCCGTGCAAACAACATACAAACGCAGCTCAAAAGCTGCAATAACTTGACAGGCTGGCTGACTGGGGAGCTAGGGCTGTGGGGCGCACCCCAGAAGGTAACCCATGAACCCTTCACAGCCCCACACAGACAGCCAGTGCTGTATAACCCAGTCCACCGTTTCTGAGTCTAGTTACTCAAGTTCCCAAAATAAATCAAAACACCCCCTCAACGCTTCCCCTTAAGTCCCCACTGTAAACTCATAGTAATTTCTCCTCTCAAACAGCAGCAGTTAATCATCGTAGAATAAACCAATTAAATCAAGACAATACACGTAAATAATTAAAACCTGCAGCTTCAAACTCCATGTTTCTAGATCCAAAAGCTACCCTACAGAAAATCGCAGGTGACATGCCGATCCAGGTCTGGCTGGCACTTCCAGAATCTCATACAACTCTAAAGGAATCCCAGTCCTGTCACTTTTCCCCCAGGTTCCAATACCTGTTGACCCATCGCACACACGCTGAGCTCATCATCTGACTTTCGCCTAACGTATATGCTGACCAACAACCACCGCACAGTAAATTGTGGGAGGGGGGAAGCTGGAGATAGATATATGCACACAAGTACGTTAGATATAGTAAGCTGTAGAATGAAGATGTATCTTCGGAAGGTCATTCTGTACAAGAAAACATTGTAAAAAGGTTTTAAACTCATTTTGCATATTTACTGATGCGTTCAACAAGCTTTAAATGAAAGTATTTGCTTAAAGCTTTCCAGTCTTTTCCTCATCCATGCAGAGAGATTGGTTTGGCACAAAAAAAGCGTTCTCTCAAGTGTGACTTCAGTAAGCTTGAAATTTTTCAGAAAATGAATTTATAAAAGTATAAATCTGTCTGTTAAGGTACATATTTGCTACATCCTGGTTGAAATGTACTGGAGTACTCCTGCGACCATTTACACAACACCCTGTGGCATGCACTTCACTTACCTTGTGTCTGGAGCAGATGTAGGGTATATATTTCCCCGCTCATTTAAGTCACTGATTAAATTTATTTTCAGAACAGGTGACCAAAGCATCATCTTTCCAGGAGCAACATCCATTTCCACAGACTATTCATTTGGTAGACAGCTCTGCTACCCCTGAAGCTGAGCAAACAACACGGTGAAGTATTTTGCAGTCCTTAGGAGAGCGGTGAGGAGGGTACCATTCTGCTGAAACCTCACCGTACCTGGAAGCCCCCGTATCCGCACGCTCCTCGGTAAAGATGCAGCCACAGCTCCAGGTAGCTGCTTTCCTCTTCCAGTCCATCCGAGTTGTCCAAGCTTTGGTGGGTGATATTTTAACCACATTTAATATTTTCATCCTCTCACTTTCATTAAAGGTGGTGTCACAACCAGCTCCCTGGTACCACAATGTTTAGATAAAATAGTTGAGCCCTGGACTTCTGTTGTGGAAGGTCCTCCCAACCACTTTCATGGAGTTCAAATAGAAAACCAAAAGGTTCCTCAATATCAAAGATAAAATGGCATGATTCAGCTATGAACATCTGCAGTTCTGGAAAAAAAACAGCGTAATTAGCACAAACGAAACTCACCTCAGATAGAAAAGTAAAGCAAGTGCAAAAGGTAATTTGGCAAGACAGAGACAGCGTGGGGAGAGCCAGCTGAAAAGGGCATTACATGCCCTTACATCAACTTGACAGCCATCAGAATGGTTGCCATGGGCTCAGCGATCTGATCTTCATAGATGTCTAAACCAGTTTAAATACACCCTAAGGGAAGGGATTTTAAAATAACATAGGGAGAGGACAATTAAAAAAGAATGAAAGGAAGCATTTCTAAATCCTTAATCTAATTGTTGAAGGATGAAGGAGAAAAATAGTGTTTCACCAGCAAAGATGGCTGTAGACAAACTTTTAACTAAGAAATTCAGACATCAAATGTGCCAGAACAAAAGGGAAGGAACGCATCCCTGGGGAAAAGAGATGGCCAAACTTCAAGCAGAGAATCTAATTACTTGGCTTTGGCGTTCAGTCTACTGTTAATTAGGGTATCTCCCAACAGAAAAGCAAAGCCATGATGTAACACCGAGGACCGTATGACTCACGGACTGAGGGCAATGAGTGGAGCTTTGAGTGGAAGTACCAATTTAAAAATGTGTGAGGAGGTTTGAAACATACCGTTGATCCGTGCCTACTTGATCAATGTTACTGATTAGTAAATTGTGTAGTTACTTTTGACAAAACTTGCTGCAGCAAACCAAAGAAATAAGCTATTACTGACGCAAGTTACAGTGGACATGATGAGACTAGACATTGTCTTGAGACAACCAAGAGGAGCCGTTTGAAATGACCTGAAGGGGACAATAATAGTGCAGAAATTCTCCTTACCTTATGCAAATCCGAAGGCAGCTCGCTGCTCAGAGCGCAAATCGCTCACGATATGGGTGCAGAGACATTATCTCCGTACTCTAGAAAAGGCAGCCCGAGGAGAGCCCTGTTCAATTACCCTTAGCCAAGGCAGCATCTCATACCTTGCACATGACAAGGGGGATGCCAGAACTGGCCCTGTTAGGACAGAGGGATTTGGTCCGCAGGCTCACTCAGGCAGGAGCCAAGCCAGATTTTCTCCTGTGAGCCTGAGACTTCTGGCTACAGGAGGGTAGCAAAAGCTCTCTGACTACAGGGGATGGAAAGCAGGGTTGGCCACTAGATCCATTCTCTGTCCAGTCTGAGGTGGGGATCAGCTCTTGTGCCTGGCCCTCCCTTTCCACCTGCAACAGGTCTCCCCAAGAAGCAAAGGAAGGTTGAGCCACATTCAGAGCTTCGGACCATCTTAGGCTGTTTCACTAGGTGGCATTGGTCCCGAGAGGAGTGCAAGGATTAGAAATGGGACTTTTGTTAAAATGTCTAAACTGCCAGAAACCAGAACCTACGGCAAGCTCTGGAGGGCACCAACGTCTATGAAGTACGTAGTGCAGTAAGTGATGACCTGCTGGGAAGTGACTTCCAAGGCATCTACCAAGAGCCGCAGCCAAGTAGTGTTGCAGGGCACTACTCAACTTTTCTGGGCAACTGTATCTCTGGAGCTGGTGCCAGTCTTAAATTCCTGTGAGAGATACCAGACACCTAAGAAATTCAGGAGGTCTTAAAGCAATACAGATACCGCTCTTGAAAATGGTTCTTTCGAAGTCTCTGCTAGAATTATTTACAAGTACCTTTTCCCTTATTTTCCTTTCCCCTCCAATGTAAAAAACCTAGTTGAGGTGAGGTGACCCAGCATAAGGATTAAGATTCCTTTAAGAATGGAATTAAGATGAAGCTAAAATCTTCCAGAAAAAAAAAAAAAAGCTGAAGCTGTTGATGCTTCTTGCAAACTCTTGGCTCAAAACCCCTGCTCACAGAATGCTTCCCACCAGCTTTTTCCTGAACAGCATAAACACTAGCAGTACTCATCTGACAGTCAGCAGTGGCTCTGACATCTGGAACAGCTTAAAGCCCCAGACTTTATGCAAAGCCATGCCCACAAAGACAAGAAAGCAAGTTTTCAGTTAAAAAGAAAAGTTTGATAGCTTTGACTCACCTGGACTGTTAGAAGAAGAAAGGGTGAAAGCGTTCTCCCGCCAAGAGTACCCAACACGTGCGCCCCACTGGGGCGCAGGGAAGGAGAGTACCCTTACGAACATTGCTAGGGCAGAAGGGTCTTTGGCTTATGTATCAGGCACCCACACCCCCATAGTATGAACGGTTACACAAGCAAATGCTTGAAGGAAAAGTCTGGCTTTTTTCTTCTTGGCACATAATGAAACCGAAGACAAAGGGTGTATAAATAAAGCGGGGTGCTTCTGTAGTACAGAATGATAACGATCTCGGCAATTCGTCGGCTCATGCCAGGAAATTCTCCTCGCACGCTGCTTGCAGGTTATCAGCCTTATCAGATTGGATACAAAAAATAAAATGACAGCAGCGAGGAGGCAAAACCAACATCTCCACAGCAGAGCTTGCAAGGAGAAAACACCACTTTACATGGGGAAAACCCAAGCTATGGCTTGACAAACGGCTGGGTTTGGGAATAAAGGGCATATGGCACGCAGTACCCTACGTACCCATGTATTGTATACATGCTGTCCACAGCAGTCAGTTATCACTTGAGCAAAAACATTGAATTACAAATACTGAGAGTGCACACACACCTACATCAGGTCTACTGCTTGGTGAAGGAAGGGTGTCAGACATTCCCAAATAACACAGACTAGTTCCTCTCTCATGCTGCTCATCACCAGAGCACAAAATATTTCAGAAACAGACCATCATTCTTCTGTCATTAACGGGGAACCCGAGACAGCAAGCAGCAATGTCTCCAACTTACCCCACATCTAACAAGGCGGATTCCAAGCAGCCCTTTGTGACCTTCTTACAAAGTCTGTCTCCCACTCTTAAAACTGAGATGAATTTACATATTCCTCCTAACATAACAGGAGAGCTACAACTAACACTATTCTGGAGGTTAAAGACCCTATAAATAGCACTTGTTACTCATTTTGGTAAGTTCTAAGAGACTACGAAAGCCCTACAACCTTGACTTCCCAGGCGCCACAGGACAGACACCTGATGGGAGAGCAAGGCGAGAACAGTCTCACAAGGAGGTCCTGCCAGCGCTATTTCACCCACACCTGGGCTATCCCATGGACTGCTGGGAGGCTCAGATGTGGAGCCATTCCAGGGCTCCTCACACCACCAGCTGCTTCAGAGGTGAAGTGACACCACGAAGCCTTCTTACAAATGCCTTTGTCCAGGTCGTCTGGGTTCGGCGGGAGTGATGTTGCTTCAGGAATCTCTACCGTGTGGAAAGCTCTGGTGTTGCTTCTCAGCATTTGATCCGGGTGACCAAATAAACGCTCGTGCGGACGATTAGAAGCCCAAGAAACACTGCTACAGGTACGTACTGTCTTCTACACAACCTGCACTAGTGCAGACAGCCACGTTCATTCTAGGGTCTCTCCTATATGTATTCTACATACCTATACATTCTATTCTAGATACCTATGTACTTTTGACATCCTGTGAAGTCACAACACTAACAGCTCTCTGAGACGGATTCCTGAAATTCCCTCTTCTAGGGAAAGTGACACAGAAGAGACTAATTCTAGAAATCTTAGCTTCAGATCACCTGGTCTTTTGACACCCTTTTGAAATATTATTGTGCCTGCATCTTCCTCACCTAAACACTCAAAATACTTAATCATATAATATTATCAATTATGATCTCTGCCATAACAGAATTAGAGCTTCATATTTCACACACACCAATATAATAAGTCAATTCCCATAACTTTTATTTATTAATGAATTATGGATTTATTTTAGCCAAGTTTAAGACAATTAACCTTCTGCATGTTTCAATGAAGCTAAAACTACAAAGGCATTCTCTATATAAAACAGACAAAACCCCCACAATTCTGTTTTCAGGGGGGTGTTTTCTATTAGTTCACTAGTGATACGCGATAGAGACTCCAAAGGACCCTAGACTAAATGTATTTTAGGAGCAATGCTCCAAAAAAATAAAAAAACAAAACAGAAAAAACAATGAACAAATTAAGAAGCCTGAAATAGTTTCATTGAGAAACCCACGATCCTTTTTTAGCATGCCACATGGCCATTGCTGTGCCCAGCTATAGCTCCTCACCGGCACCGTTTTGCCCATTTTTTATAGCCTATAGAGTTTGCACCAAGGTTTTAGGAGTAGCTCCCATCAGGGGCAAGGGAGAAACTCTCTCAGTTCGCAGGATGGCAGCTACATCTGTTCCTTGGTTTGTGCTCATGGGGTCCGTGCTCTAGAGCGCACCCATATATGTCACAAAAATGCGTCCTCAGCCCACAACTGGGGAGAAAAACTCTTGAGATTTAAGTGGAAACTCGCTAAATTAAGAGCTTGCTGGAATTTCAGTGTGCGATAAAATTTCTAGAGACAATAATTATCAGCCTCTGGATCTTTTCACTCAAGTATTTTAGACGCAACTGGAATAAACATGAGTTACTGATTATTTTGTTCTAACAACTACTTATCCCTTTGACATAGACAATTACTAAAAATTTGTAAAAATATGTATTTACAGTATAGACTTAAAATAAAATCTTAACAACACAACTTTTTGTTCCCAAACAAATATAAAAAGAAAACAATACTAGTCGTTTATACCCCATTTATTAAGACAGAGCCATCTATGACTTAATACCCTTGTTAGGTAGTCATAAATCACAGTTTTCTTGCTACGTTAAGATGCCAGACAGTCTGGCAACCAGTTAACGAAGACCAGTCAGGCGGGGGGGGAAACATTTAAGCTGCAGCAGGTTAAAACCCATCTAAGCTGGGGGAGACCTAAACCAGCGCAATTACCCAAGGTGCTGGCATGGGGCGATGCGCGGCCAGCGCGCTTGCCAGCCAGCTCCTCGAGTGCCCGGCGGGCCTGCCAGGGCCCCTTCAACTGGAATGTCGGGAAAAGGGCCAGGGGCTGTCTGGGTGCCACTTTTTTGGACACCTACCAAAGAGCGCGTCACCAAAGCTACAGTTTTTCTGTGCAGGGATCACATAGCGTTTTGTAAGAATGAAGGCTTCTGGTAAGAAAGTTAATAGTGCAATCTGAATTAATTTGTGCCCACAGTGTCGTTATTCATTCCCCCAAAACAGTTTAAATATGATCGTGTAGGAATTAGGAATACCTTTATGGAGATAGCCAAGTAGTGCTTACACAGTCAGTGACTACAGAGATTCAATTTTAATAAATGTATCTCTTCGTGCTTTTGCAAAACTACAAGTACGAAAGCAAGACGTGACAAAGCGGCCAAATACTTTTGTATCTTCCAAAAGCTATTGAAAGCCTCAGGGCTCTAAAAAGTGAACATACCTTATTGCACATGCCACGTTCAGTTTACCAGCTGCTCCGAGGGGAACAAAACCTAATTCTGCTTCCTCTTTGCCAACGTGCCACCACATTACAACTCTTGCTGAGACATCAGAGAGGTTGCTTTACGCTGGACAAGCAAGTTCAGGTATGTTTCTGCTCGTCAGTGTAGCTGTGTGCTTAACAAGGACATACGCAACATGAGCTATAATCACACATACAAAATTATGGGGTTTTTTTGTTACTGAAGACAGAAGGGGTCAAGCACCAGGAGCTTCAGCTCGTAAATACCTTGTGTTGTCCCTAAGAAACCTAGCTAACAGCTGTAGCTTTAATGCAAATTTTCAAAGTGAACATTTATTCAGCTTGAAAAGCACATACGTAATAGTTACCTTGATAACAATACATTTAAAGACTGTATCAGGTTGACATCCTACTGATACTCTATTTACAAAAATCACATATTTCATAAAAATAAGAAATGGCAATGCTTCAGAGAAATAACAGATTTAAAATTTGCTTCTTGAAACAACTACTCATATCAGTATAGCAACAGGCAAGCAAATTAAGTAAAAACACTGGATTTCTTTTCAGTCTTTAAATTATTGTAATGTTAAAGTCATCAGGAGGTGGGTTTTTCAGTTTTGGTGGTTTGTTTTTTTTTTTAAAGTGTGTCTTGATTTAAGACATAGTGAGAGGGGGAAAACTTCTTAAAAAGCATCTTCAAGAGATCCTTACCTCATTGCAAAACATTTACTTTATGTATCTTGCTGTGAAAACATCAAGTCTTTTTCTTTTAAGGCCCTTGTCAGTAGCAATTTCAATCAAAAAATGAAAAAAACCCAAAACCAAACAACCTTAAAATTCAGACATTAAGTCAACTGCATTTGGTAGACACTACTCATGGTCAAGCTGCTAAATGATTCTTTGTGCATCAGTTACCTTATCGCTCTCTACAACTACCTGAAAGGGGGTTGTGGCGACGAGGGTGTTGGCCTCTTCTCCCAAGTAACCCGCGATAAGACAAGAGGAAATGGCCTCAAGTTGCACCAGGGGAGGTTTAGATTGGGTATTGGGAAAAATTTCTTCACTGAGAGGGTTGTCAAGCACTGGAACAGGCTGCCCAGGGAGGTGGTTAAATCACTATCCCTGGAGGTGTTTAAACGACATGTAGACATGGTGCTTCGGGATATGGTTTAGTGGTGGACTTGGCAGTACTAGGTTAATGGTTGGCCTCGATGACCTTAAAGGTCTTTTCCAACCTAAATGATTCTAATATTGCACAAGGGAGAACAATTAGCAGTGTTATACCATGCTTTGTAAGAGTTACCACTTTAAAAGCCAACTGATTTGATTTCTGTCTATTGTAAGATTTTTTTAAAAAGGAAATGTGAACAACAAAAAAATCTCCTTTAGTCACAGTCAGGAGACAACTGTTTAGGCAAGTATGGCAATAGCAGGAACACACACTAATCAACTCACTACAATATACAAATACAGCTGAAGATACAAATAAAACAGTCCCTTTATTTGCAATGCATGCCATGCACAGACAGAAAGTTAGAGAATTTTTAGAATTCCAATATATTAATGCTCACCATATTGGTGTACTTCAGGTAGCTTCAAAAAAGACCACGAATGCACGCATGCTTGGAAGCATCTTATTAACATATATATATATATATGGGCTACGTAGATTCTTGCAGACTAAGGTTTGGCACATACACGATCATTTCACAACACCACTTCAAGAAAATGAGACTCAAAAAGTGCTTTCATAATTTTAAATGTGAATTGTTTTAAAAGGAGACAAATGTTATTATTTTAGAAAGAAACCACCGAAGATTCAGTTCATATTTTTCCAATAAATACTGTATTTCAAGGTAGCTTTGGAAAAAAAAAACCCAACAAAAAAAGCATGCTCCCTGCAGATTCATCTCTCTGGTACTCAACAAATTCTGACTTGACAGCTTCAGTCTTAACAGGCAACTTTGCAGCAGAGACAAGCTTTAAAGCATTCTGCAAATATTTTGGCTTGCACATGGATACTAAAGCAAACCAATTTTCTATCACAGAAATTCAGCATCTTTGCATGTTTCCAAGTAGTGCAGAACCTTAAAATTAAATAAGGACTAAAGGGTATGAGTGACTGTCAGGATGACATCTAGCAAAGGCTTGAGTTCATCTTATCAAACACTACAGATACACAGACAGGTCTTTCAAAGACTGCATGCTTCCAATTTAAAGACTGTTTTGTATGCAACAAGTCTTCAAACACACACAAAATTTAAAGTGCATAAATGCAAAACATGGCTTTGTAACTTATTTTCTTAAGAGAAGTTTCATTCTGACAAGTAAGTTATCTGGACAAGTGTCTGCATGTCCTTAAGAGTATTTTCCAAAGAGTTATGCCTTTAAAAGCGATAAAAAACCCCAACCTGTAGACCCTCATATATAGTCAAAATATAGCGTAGTTACTTTTCTCCAATTCCATGAGGACACAAAGATAGATTTCTAGGGATTTGCATTTAATGCCCTAATTTTATAAATTGTAATTCTGTTCTACAAACAGTAATCCAGAGTAAAAAACCTCCGTGTGCTACATGTCAGTGCATTAATGACATTGTTTTATTTACACAATTTTTCAATGTTAGATAACATGTTATACGGAAATTACAATTATTTTAATTTCCATATCTTGGTAAACTGGACCTGTTGCTGACTTTCTAAAATATAATGATGTATGTATTTATACGCAACAAAACCACCAAGTTGCACTAAGTATTCAAAGATTCTAACTGCCACATAGAATCACCACCCTGTTTGCTACGAATACGGTCAAAGATCTTTGTAAAATTTTTGCAAAATAATCCTACTGAGTAAGCCCTTTCTATAGCCCTTTCTGCAGAAATGAGAATTACCTCGAAAAAACAGTTTACAAGTTTGAGGAGCAAATACTTATCTGTTGTGTAACCAAATTAGATTGGAATCACGCTAGCATACCTTACCACATTGAATCCTATTGTTAAAAACAATGTAAAAATCCATGGTTTGTGCACATTTTTTGAAGACATGCGTTAAGATTTTCTAAACAACATCAGGTTAAAGTTAAAGCATACTCCTCAAACAGAAACGAGGAATCAACTACTTGCGTTCTCAACATACTAACGTTTTAGTGCCCTTAGAACTGAAAGTGTATTCATTAAGAAATACACTGCAACTTGGGTAGTCAAGGCTGAAGTCTACTATAATTTAAAAAGTTATTGTTTTTAGCATAACCACAACAGCAAGTTACTCTGTATATTTCAGTGAAGCAAAGCTTTAAAAAAGTTGTAGAGAAATAGATCATTCCTTCTTTGTGTGTTTTCAGGGAGCAATAAATCCTCTCCATAAAGACTATTTACACAAATGCAAGAGCCAACTTTCTGAGATAAGGATTTGGGGGTTTTATTTTTTTTTTTTTCTCTCCAAAGATTCCACCACATGATAAAAAATTAAATGAATGTGTATTCCTGATCACATTGATAATGTCACAGCTAGAATCTCATCAGCTAGTTTATGACAAGCAACTGCAACGGGTGTAAACAAAAAACAGGTCCCTACACTGGGACAAAGCTCAGTTGCAAGTTGGCTGTATGATACCAATATTGAAAGCAAGATGTAACGTAAACTCATCTGGAATTCAGATCCAACTGAGGGAACAGTGAGAACGACACAGTGAAGGTACACTTAGGTGCAATTTCATGCTGGTGTCTTTTTTTCCTCTTTTTATGCTCAGAGCAGATTTTAAGCCAGGAATTGCATATCCAATGACACACGCACAATTCAAAACTGAAGTGACCATTAGCACATTTGTACACATACTTACATAAACTTAGTATTTACATATTCTAAACAAAGTTCCACTTTAACAGTTGAAGTCTTTTAACACATGAAAGAAGATAAGCTACTACAAAGAATGCATAACGAGATCACAAATTTTCCACAAGCATAAAACACATGTTTTAAAGTGCTTTCTGGGTGCTTCAGATTAACCCCTTGCAGTATGAGTTTCTACATAGTGCTGTTCCAGTCATTACAAAATTATTTAAGTCATTCCCCTTCAGGTGCATCGTGAGCTCAAGAAAAATGATACCGTTGATGTAAAAGCTTTAAGCTCTACCAACATAAATGTATCCATTACTTAAGTTCAAACGAAGTTGCCAAATACTTTGGTTTATCATAGCTTGGGATAAATATTTGATAGAACAGAAATTGCACCTGTCCACTCGTTAAGTTTTTAACTAAAAAATACCCCAACATAAATTGACAGTATTCTTTGGTAAAAACAGGACATTTGGCCAGTTTGCATGTACATCTATTTATTAAAATGGTCTAAAAGTGAACAAATGCCACAGCTATACTGTCAATTTACAGGAATAACCATTCCTTACTCAGTGGGGAGTATCAAAACATATAGCTAACTGCTAAGCTTAATAACAAACTGAAACACCTTCAGCAACCATTACAGGGGATCAATAATGTTTTAGAATACTTCTTGCTTAACGTTTACCCTTTACATTACAAAAACTGTAAAATGCTGTATGCCTGCAGACAAGTCCATTACTTTGCAGTGACTACAGAAACATTATTCAATGGTGTACACTGTTAGGTTTCTGATAAGCATGTAACAAAAACCAGGAATATGGTGTGCTGACCAACCAATACTCAACTGCACAGTATTTGTGCATTACCTATACTAAGTACTAAGAAAAGTCTATTAAAAATTCAGTTAACTGCTACAAGTTACATGAATATATAAAAACAGAGCAGATATACAAGTATAACACTGAACATACTGTACTTTATTAGCACAAAAAGCCAGAACAAGGCACAGCAAGCAGAAAAATACATCAATAGAAGGGTTAGTGTAGCATACAAGAATAACGTTTATTGTACTTGCAGCCAAGATGTTCCCTACCTCGCACAGGTCACTGCCATAGAGAAGTAAGTAATAACATACTGTAGCAGCTGGTAAAGAAACTAGGGAGCACTCATAATTGGTACAAAACATTAAACAGGGGTCAGGGCATTCCAACAGAATTTTAGTGCAAAAATGTCTAAGACAGAACTATTTTAAGTTCCATCTCCAATTACAGAAGCAAACAGAACTTAGAATCTTGTTTCCAAGTAATCTGTTGAAACTATAATCAGTGCATATTACTTTAAAACATTTTAAAAAGCGCAAATGGAAAGATATTTACAAATAAAGTGTAACAGTACCTTTGAAACCTGACATTTATTTCAGATACGTCAGATTTTGTATTCTGATTATAATAATTCAACCACTTGTAATTTTCTCCATAAAAATATCAGACTACTTTAAATAATTAAACATTTTTTTCTCTTCACTATTACCTTCCATTGTAAGTTACTAGTAGTCAGGCCACCAAATGTTGTTGGTGGTGTTGCTGTTGTAGAAAAAAACCAAAACTTTTTGTTTCATAGCAATAATCTAATCCCATGTCCTGCCACTGAATCAGTAATTCACACTGGAAGGTATTTAACTGTCCAAGACAGTATCACTTTTGCTAACAATGCCACTTAAATCTCCAAGTGTTTAAAACAGAATTACAGTACTGAGCAGGCATATTCAAGTCTTAATGATTAGGAAACCTTATACACTTAGAAAAGCATGATTCATCTATTCGCATCAAAACACCATTAACTCTTAATGAACTGCTTCTAATGAACTGCTCTTCATTAAAAGAAAATACTCTCATTCACTAGTATTTGGAAACTTGTTTGTGAGCTAAATTAGTACTTTGAGTAGTGGAAAGTTCTCAAGAGGATAATTTTTCAAAAATACTTCAAATATTAGCAAAAATGCTCCTCTAATAAAGCCTTTCTTTATTAGCATTACATGAATACCCCATGGAAAATGCCTCATAGTTTCTTCATCCAATTACTACAGCTATAAAAGGGAAACAAAATATTTAGAAATTAGCAAAAATATTTTCATTAGGCCTTAATGAAAAACGTGCAGAATTGTCTGCTTATTGTTTCCAAGAGGCATCACAACTTAGTTTGATTAACAGCAGGCAGCATCTGACAGGATACTAACACTCAGCTTAAACAGGATATTGCAGAAAAGCTAGACGTTGTTGGTGCACTCACTGCAGTTAAACTGTAACACACAAAAAAAAGCATATTCTAGAAGCTTATTCTGATTTCCATTTACTTTGTTTTTATAGGTTCCCGCTCCAGCCATCGCACCCTGACTTTTTGTTTATAGTGATACTCCTTTAGAAAGTCTTGCAACATTGAGGGTAGAGGAAGGTCATCAATTCCATCATACGTAGTGCACCTGCAGATTACTGCCCGGCAGATATACTGCAGACTAAAGGGGAAAGTCCTGTTCAGAGATACAGTAAGTAATGGTTCAAAGAACATGCAAGAGCTAGGGTCTTTGTAGTGTTCCAGAAGCCCTGTAACAGTGGAGGAGTGAAACACACAGGGATCATGAGCATCGAAACTAAAGTTGTGATTCCACTGCTCAATTCGTGCATGTAGCGATCGGTTATAGCGACGGAAGCTCACAGAGAAGAGGTAGTCCTCTTGCGCAGAATCCCTGAGCAAAAAAGTGCCTTCGGGTTTACCCTCCAGAAGTGCTTCTGCTTCATAGCGGTCCATCACACCCCAGTAACATGGGTTACCTGTGATCTGAAGTAGGTCTGGCACAAGGCAATGGATGTAATCAATCTGAGTATGCACTTTCCAAGCCCCCTGCCTGCTGATATGGCCGTGGCTCTCTCCAGACATCTGACGCTGCTTCTGCCTGCGTGACTGCAGACAAAGTGTTGTTGTGTCCTCTTCAGAGTCACAGTTCCCTGGAGGTGTTATGTTTTTGTCCCCGGTCAGCTCAGTCATACCAGGGGCTAACTTTGGTCCCAGTTTATACAATGGATTAACCTGTGCTGTAGCTTCAAAAGTGTGTATTTGGGCATTGGGAGGGGGATCAACCCCTTCTTCAATACTAAGTCTACGTCTCTCTCTCAGCCTGTCTTCTTCATCTTCTGTGGAAACCAAGGAAGGATCAAATGTGTCAAAAAAAGTTGAATGAGGACTCACAGGCGCTGTGTGCTGTTTAATCAGATGCCACTTCTGAGCCAGATCCGAGCCTGCAGGAAAAGGGCATTTCTCAAGCATTAGTTCAGAGAGATGGATCTTTCTTTTGTTAGAAAACAGAGGTTTGGACTGTTTGCTGTAAGTTCTCATAGGAAAACACAGCCCAACAGTATCTTGTAGACGCTGTCGCAGAGAACGGCTACCTACTGTCCTGTTTGATACTGCATCCATATCATGGACAGAGCTCACCCCATACCTTCTCTCTCTCCTCTGCAAACCACTTCGTGTTCTACCAAATCTTTTTTCAGTATCCAAGGAGCTCTGGGTTTTGGTAGACCAGGACAGGAATGCTTCTTCTTCCCACCCCAAGGAGCATGCCGAGAATAAGAGTCCCTTCGAGCAAGTCTAGCTCCCGTGGTGACACACGAGTCATTCTCTTTCTCAATGCTTATTTCAAGAATCTGAGGAATTTCTGTGACACAGTTTTGGTTCCGCCTTGCCGAATTCTTTGAAGGACTTAAACCTAATTGCAAAGCAATGTTTTCTCTCAAAGGGCTGCTGGGTTGTTGTTGAGCCAAATCAGTTATCTGGACAGCTTTCTCTTTAGCAGATGAGCAACTATTGGAGTTCACAACTACATTTTCACTTTGGCTTCCACCCTCATGACTGAAGAGGTTCTGGCACCTGTATTTGAAATTGCTCCACATCTTTCCCACTTTATCCATGGATTATGTTATCTAAATTCAAGAGGAGATAAATATTAAAATAAAAATATAGTTCACATAAAATAAGGATACATCTTCAGTTATCAATTAAGTCACAGACACAGGACAACTGTTAATTGAACACACTACCTTTGAAAAAGGGCCTTAATGTTTGTATGGTTATGTGGAAGTGACATGCATTACACCATTTTGATATTTAGAAGAATTACCATGAAGAAAATGTTTAGGAAATTACAAACATTTTATTTACAAGCAGGCCCTCCCATTTTTCTGTAGGCACATAGGTAGGTCTGCATTGTTTTATCTGATGGACAGGAAATATGCAGTCTAAAATTCTTAATTTTGTGAATAATTTATAAGTCATATGTAAGGTATCACTCTCTGATAAGCTTCCAATAAGCAGCAGTAAAACAAATCCTGATAGAGAACTATTCAAGTCACTCCAAACTATGAGAGCAGTTAGTGAAATCCAACAAGTGCACTGCAAATGTCCAGATACACCATCTAAAAGCAAAAGCTCCAGCCGCAGGTCAGAAATTCCAAGCTATAACTGACAAGATTAAAAGAAATCATCTTTAGAGGAAAAAAAAGCACTCAGCATTCTTAGATGAGGCAATCAGCAAAAGACAAGGAAAGGCAGTAAGGTATCAGCAGAATTTTAGAATTATAAAGTCTCTGATACATTAATAAAATCCATATATATGAAACATCTAAAAAACAAAAGAAAAAAAACTGTCTGGCTTTATTACTTAAGATACAAAGGAATGAAAGAGCCCTAGGAGCTTTTCTATTTTTAGTAAGAGCATTTAAAAAGAAAGCAGCTCCGCAGCAGAAACACGATAACACTGAATCATGAAGATACAGTAAAAAGATAAAAACATTAGCAGTGTGTATTCTGCAACTACTTCTTTAGAAATAGGAGTTTGATAATTGGAACAAGACTGCCAAAAACACAGGACTGCCCTAGGACTGAAACAGGCTACTTCTGTACTAAAAAAAGTCAGGCAATGCCAAGCTAAATTAGATCTAATTAAATTCTGAGAGAAGTGCTAAACTTAAAGGATTAAACCATGTCATCTTATCTAATTTAACTCTTAATGGATACTGCTCTGTTCTTTGGAAGCATATTATTTTGAAGCAACATTCCTCTGTTGCTGCAGTTCTTTCCTGTTCACAGCTAGAAAGGAATCTGAAGCAGTGGTTGAATGCACTGGGTCTCAGGAAATGATGTGGATGATAAACAAGTATGCAATGCTCTAGTGATCCAGTCTAGAAGTCCCTTAAGATCGAAGCACAGCTGTGAGCCCATGACTTTACAGCAGAGTCCACTGAGACTGGGGAAGAGTCAGAGGTATAGCTTATATGAGAATTATGAAAGGATAATGAACGTGAAACACCTAACCATTATAGGAACAGAAAACAAAAGGAGCAAAAGCTTTCTTCCCCACCCCCTCCCTCCCTCAGATACTTCAGCAAACCCAGAAAGCTAGGTATCAACATCCAATTGCATAAAAAAAAAAAACACCTTAAGAATTTAGGACAGATGCAGGGAGGTGGGGAGAGGGAACATCAGGCCTTAACAGTCTCTGGAGATTACTGGTCCAAGTTACCTAGACCACAATGCTAAGGACAAACTGAACACCACCAAAGTAGTTATTAAGGAGGGAGACATTCGCAAAGAAATGTTATACATCAAAGATGCTATAGAGTTCTGTGCATATGTAAAAGTGAAAGTGTGTAAGTAAATGAGCAAGGAATGTCTTCCTGATTTAAAAAATATTCCTAAATTTGTTCTTTCTGGAGTTGTCTGGACCAAACTGAGGGACTAGGAGCAGCAGAACTAATAAAGTCAGATCAAGTACACATTTGTCAGAACCATACAATCACGTATCATGCCATCACAATAATCATAGCTGTTTGCAGTGTCTCAGAATATCCACACTGACCAGGAGGCAGCATATGTTTGCCGGCTGCCAGCCTGCCAACACAAGTGTATAAGGTTGACTTCTACCCACTTTTCTCTCAAGTCGTACATTTCTTTCTCTTCCTAGTCACAAAGATGTTTAAAATTTTTGGGAAGGGAAAAGGAAGAGAGAGTATATAACCTCAATTCCCTTGGGAAATCAGGCTAGAAACAGTTCACATCTTTGCAACAATGAACTGGAATTACTTTTCTAACCAAACAGTCATTCGCTATTCAGTGGTGTCTTTTATTCTAAAATTGCTCATTATTGCTCTTCCTTTGCACTATTAGTCTACAATGTCTTTGGACAGTTAGGTGGGTGGAAAGTTCTCTACACTTGCCCAGAAAGCTTCAAGAACAAAGAAAAAACAAACAATATCACCCCCTCCT
>NW_010556107.1:576-24749 GCF_000687285.1 Phaethon lepturus | reverse complement strand
CGCCCACCCCCCCAAAATCCCCACCATAGTGGCTTGACAGACTGTACTTTTGCAAAGTTAAATTTAAAAGGTTAACTATTTTTTGTCATACTCAAGAGAATATAGATACCCTTCTTACCCAGAAAAGCATACGAGTCAGTCTATCTTGTCTTGAGAATATACCTCAACATGAACTTGCCAGATTCCTTCTCTGAGTTGCGGACATGATTACTACAAAGAAAGAAACGTTGTTTTTGTTAGTTGTTAGAATACCTTTTAATTTAGATATTTACAATAGTCACTGGTATCAAAGGAATATTTTACTAATTGTATCTTAAATGTGTGCACTGAACTGCCTGCTCATTATATATTTTAATATATATTGATATTATGCTAATATATATTACCATAAAAGCTTCACAGAACTTTCTCTTCCATCCATTAGCAATATTTGTCAAGTAGAGTCCAGGGGAGGACCCTCAAATGAAGCTTTTGAGAACCAGAAGCAAAGCCACAGCATCAGGATCATTGAAGCGCCAGCCTCAACAGGCATACTCAGGCCTGTAAAAATGGTTTCCTCACATTTTGGTCTCCGGTCCAAAGCAGTGATTCCCAAGTTGTCGTTGGCAGTGCTGTCAGATCACCTCATACTCCCTCTCCTCCTTGTTTCCAGCTGCTACATCACATCAAAAGGCAGCTAAAAATACACACTTTTCTAATATTACTTTTCCAGGTAAGCAACTGCTGTACTTGCCACAAGGATGTTACATGATTGTGAAGCAAGAGGAACATGAACCACTATTCTAAAAATGGGAAAGGGGAATACAAGACAAGTTCTTTATTAAAAGACTAGGTCAGCACTTCCCTAAAATATCATCATTGTTTTTCAGAAATCCAAGAGGAGTTGAGAGATTTACTATGCTTGCACAACTGACAAAAATCTAACAGGAACAGGACAGAGGAGAATAATTTGCTGCTTCACACTAGAACCAAACCCAGGACAGCAGTAAGAGTTAACAGAAACCTTGGGAGCTTAAAGTTTTACATACAGAACAGGAGGAAAAATATTCAAATATGATGCATATTTACTGGAATAAAAAACTACAGGGTTAAGCAATCACTAGGTGAATATTAGAAGTTACTGTTCCTAGGCAGAAACTCCAGAGTAGTATCAGAAAAGTATTAAACATTATTAGTTTCCATTCACCTCTGGAAGCACTAAAATTGCTGAAATACTTTTAAAGTTAGGCCATGCTACTACTGTTGACAGGTTCCATAAAAGTAACCTTTCCAGAGAGCAACAGAGTTACAAGTACAAAATCTCAGTACAAAATGAAGATTAAAACAAAAATAAAGTTCTTTTGCAACTTTAACATTTACACCTGTTTCTTTTTTCCCCCATTATGTTCCTAGCAAGTCTACAAAAACAAGACAAGTAGAACCTACTATAACTGTTTCAGGGTAAGGCCTTAACAGATCAAACGAAAGGTAAAGTTGCTAGAATAAGGGCTATACAATTTTCAATAAAGCCTTACTTAAAACATTAGGTCACTGAGGCCCCTGAATACATACCTGCATTCCAAATAAAACCACTAATGCTGTTTTACTGGGCACAGGTGGCAAAGGGGCTGCACGCTAACCATTTTAACTCATTAAAAATACAAAAAGGACACAGAAGCTTATTTTGACATTTCATGCTTAATGGTACTTAACTTTATACATCGCTGTTATTCCTCAGTTCTGCTGAGAAACATGAACAGTCAATGTACCACCTATCACATCATCCCTGCTAGCCAGCTGACACAGCCTGTTGGAGAAGCTGTCCAGTGGCTCCAGGAAGGAGTGGTGGCTTTGGGAACCATCCTTCGCTAATGGAGAACAGCTTCTTGTATTTGGGTGGCTGTCTCAGTTGAACCTCTCAATCTTGTGTTAGAATAAAACTTGAGTCATTGGTAAAGTATTTAATGTTCAATCTAGTAATTTTAAATTAGTTTAAATCAATGTGCAGCAGATGTGTGGTTTCACAGATTTCTTGTGGCAGCGCTAAGGTTTACAAATTACTTCTGAGCTGGCCCTCAGGCCATCCTGGTTTTACAAAGGAGCATTGCCAGTGGTTATTTTAGCCTAAACCAAAAATAAATTTAATTCCACCGAAATCCACAAAGTGAATTCACCAATTTGTAGATTTTTCTAAGGAAAAGTTATACTAATGATCCTAAAACAATCTCTTTTCAACTAAAAATGATTTCTATCTACTTTAAACCAGCATAAGTTATCTTAAAAAATATCGGGTAGTAAGCACTCTACAGGGATTATAGAAGCAATAAGCGGTACTATCTTAACACCATATTCCCATTTGCAGTAAATTTAGAGACATTTTAAAGCCATGAAGTTTGCATGAATGTAGTCTTCAAGTGTTCTGAGTGTACAAATAATGAAAGGACAGAGAGAGCTAGGAAAGCCATTTGTGTAACATGATTTAAATAAAGACAACAGCTACAACCTGTTTGTAATCCTGAAATACCACATATTAATAGATTACTGGGAAAACTCAGACCACTCTCTCCAAAAGTGCCACAAGATCTAGCCGGAGCTTTCCACCTGTAACTTCCTACAAGGAACGTTCAAAGCCAAGGTTGTACTCTGTCCTAAAGATAACACATTTGTTTCACAGTGTTACCCAATTTAAAATTAGTTGGTAAATTACATTCAAAATACTAAATCCTAAAAATGTAGCATCTTCACAAAAGCTGATACACTGTATGACACCTTACAAAACAGGTACAGTATGCTTATTTCAAAAACAAGAATGTATGAGATTCTTTGTTTTGGTATTTTCATATAATGATAGCTTCAAAGCATTGAAAGATAACAATGACAAAACACTGAGGGAAAACAAAACCAGAAACCAATCATCTGAAAGGGGAGGGAAAAAGAGGAAAGGGAAAGAAATCACAAGTCTCTCTGCTCCTTGCACACTGTTTAGTTCAACACTAGCACAAGCCTACACGGGCAAGCAGGCTAACACATTCAGCGACACTGGTGCACATCACCTTGGACCATGGAGGCTGAAGTAGAAGGAATGGAGGAAGACTACACTTCTATTTGGACTGCTCCTTACTGTAAAAGGATCCACTTAGCAGTGACAAGAGACTGCATTATTAAAGACATTTGCTTCCATTAAGGCATGCTTGCTGAAGAGGTTAATGTCCTATTTGCACATTGCCAAATGCCTGCTGTAGGCTACTGCTCCTAGGGATGCACTAACAAAGCTGCTCACATAAGCACTCCTCAACCTTATTCAGTCAAAATGAATAAGGCTGGCAAACACCTACCGTTTAAAGTAACCCACTTGAGAAAGGAAGAAAGGGCAATATTAAGGATTACAAAGCAATTTCTTACCTTCCAATACATCTTCCAGAAATAATGAATTACTACTGTAATACTAGAGACAACATTTCTTAAAAAAAAAAAAAAAGGAATATGTTTGCTTAAGCGAAACCATGCATTTTTCTACACACACACACAGACACACACACGAATGTGCTCACTGCAAACAGCTTGAAGAACTGATTCGGAAGGCTGGAAGAAAGAGGTAGCCATTATTTTTTGTAACTAGGCAAGGTAAAGGGGCCAAGTGTCTCAAATGTTCATGAAAGCCTTATTAGGGCAAAGTACTACTGTTTTTGTCCTAGCAGGCTCTGCTAGTTTGGAAGTACAGTTGTGTAGGGAGAAGAATCTGAAGGTCTGAACCCCCAAATAAAAACTCAAACCTGCCAAGAAGAGGTAAAGGATACCGAGCTGTAATTCCAACAACACACAAAATTGCTGTTAAGTCAAAGGAAGTGGTGTCAGCCTCTTCCTGGCCACCTGTGCTGGTGCAGGAGGTGGTCTGTACATATATGGCTGCTCAGTCAACCAGCTCATGGAACTGATCCAGACTAAAATAAATTCTCAGAAAAAGTCTCAATCATTTACTCTATCTGGTTTATTAGTTCTGTATAAACACTCATGTTCACACAAGGGAGGAGCAGATGAGGAGGGAGGAATGAGCTTCCTTCCACAGCAGTACTGATTTGTTCTGCTCATGGTATTAAGACCTTAGACAGCTACTTGGAAGAGAAATACCAGTTTGAAGCCTATATATTAATCAACTGTGGGGCTCTGGCTGCAAAGAGAGAGAGATTAGGACTCTATATAAAACTGCTGCTTTGAACATTCATGTTGAAAGTTCAGTCACTGAAAACATTTACTTCAAAAATAAAATGCTGAGTTGGCTTGAGGTGTCCTGCTAAAAACACAGGGAAAGCTACAAGTTTCAAGAACTTAAGCTGGCAGACTGTCAAGTCAAAGAAAAATAATGATATTTTGCCATTGTTCCAACCTGAAGAAGTAATCTCCTCCCCCTCCTTAGTGCAGATTCACGATGAGCAAAAAACAGTCTTAGCTTAGATAGCTGATGTTCTGCCAGTTTCTTTCCAAGCAGCTACACATTGGTAACTTCAGTTCAAAAACATTGTTCCAAGATACTCTGAACAGCAGGATACATCCTTCTAGCCCCTTGCTAGGCTTTTGGGTTCAAAAAGGACACATGTTAGATTAGAATATACGGATTAGAATATACCGTACAGTTGCCTTCCATTTCTTTTCTGTTCAGAGAATCTAAAATCGCTGAAACAGAAAAACCATCAATGGAAGAACAGAATGTGAAAAATAGTGAACCAGAAATAAAGAGACAATTGTTTCCGATATACTCTTTTCCCTATACTTACACAAGTCTAGTGGATAATAGTACAACCATCATGAACAAAGCTAGTACTTCTAATTATTTAAGGATCACAGAACTACACATAGCAAGCATAAATTTCAGGTATTAATACAGAAATAACACTATACAGATCTACTGAGAACTCCATATACTGGTGGATATCTATGGTAGAAGCTCTGTAAATTCAAGACAACAATGCATATTAATTCCAAGTAAAGACACCCTCAAATCATTTAGGGAGTATCCTGGTGGCCAACCATTGTAACATGCAAATCCACACAAGCACCATTAAATGGAAGCCAATTCCTTCAAACTACCTCCACACACCCTAAGTAGGCAACTGGTAACTTCACCTTATAATTTGAAGTAGAAAAAAAAGCATTGTTAACAAAGGAACCCACTATGGACGAGAACTCTAGGTGACTTGCTGAAATAGTGTTTTCTGTACTGCTATGTTTAACTCTCCTTAAACAGAAGCTGCAACAGAATATATAAAAAAAAATATACTTTTTTAAATTCATGTGGGCAGAATAAATGGTTCCAGTCAGTGTTCAAGTTAAGTATGGCAGCCCTCTTGGTGACCTCCCCAAAAGCATTAAGTACTCAGAGAAAATGTTATGGAGCTCTCCCCTAGCAGGGCAGCATTTGTTTCTACTTTTAAAGAACACTAACGAAGCATATCCTTCTCTATCGAGTTCTAAAATATAAATAGGTCTCAAATTGATAAAAAGAGTGATCTAATGGTTATTCATATATAATTCTTGGGAGTTCTGAGTTAAGGAAAAGGAAACCTTAATAGCTATGCCTCACTAAAAGCAAAAGAAACTGTAAGCAAAGTTGAAAAGATGGGTTGATCTTGACTAGCTCAGTAAAAACATCCAGTTTAAGATATTTTGTAAGCAGAGCATTTCATTCAATTGCAAATTGGCTATTTTGCAAACAGCTAGCTCCTCTGTTCTAGGATCAATTTTTACTCTTTAAACAGTCTGATTTCTTCTCACAACATTTTTCAAAACCTCAACAGCCTGCCTAATGCCACTCCCTCACCATAGTACCCTTGGCCCCCACCAGCTTACAAGCATCTCCTTTGCACACAGGGCTCTTCTCATGCATCCAGCTACTTCCCATGTTTCCCTTCTATCTGACCAAGCAAGAGACCTTATTCTCCAATACAAGCTAGCTAGCTGCCACCTCTTAAAATTGGTAAGAACAAAGTTCCACTTGCCTTTCTCTAGTGACGTATCTACAATGGTGAGTACATAGGAAAAGGCAGTATTGCTATTCATGCAATTTGCAAGACATTAAAAAAAGCCACCTTTCTTTCAAATTTGAGTGAAATTTTCTAGAACCACAACAACTGAGAAATTTACAACCTAAGCTGTGATTTCTTATGAACTGCAATTAAAGAAGTTAGTGTTAACCTGAAGACTAAATATTGCTACATGCACTTAAAAAAAATCTCTTGCACTGAGTTGTTCAGTTCATAAATTTGCCATTTCTGATCAAAATAAAAAACCCACTGAGATTTTATAGATAGCATCTGTATTTTGTTCAATGCTAACATTACTTGAGCAAAGCACTTGATAGTAGCAAGGTCATACGCACATGTAAAAGACAAGGAAAAATCCACAACTAAAAATAAGCTTCTCTTTGCAGCAAGTTACTTGAAATGTTTAAAAAACTGAAACATTTAATTACAATTTATAGTACAACTATATTAATAGATGACCTGTAAATTGGTCAAACTCCCTTGTGCCACTGCAATACTGAAGAGACATTATACTTCAAGCTACTGGGGACAAAATTTCTGGACCAGCCTGATGTCTTATCCAGCTATAGCTACGGTGGATGTGGTGCTTCAGGACATGGTCTAGGGGACATGGTGGCGCTGGATTAATGGTTGGACTTGATGATCTTGAAGGTCCTTTCCAACCTAGTGTTTCTGTGATTCTGTGATTCTGTGAAGTAGAAGGTGGCCTGGCCTAGGCAGTTCTGATAGCATCCACAAATTTCTAAAGTGACCTTGATAATGACTTAACTCCCAACTTACATTCTTTCATGCCAGAATTTTGACAAGTAAACTCTATCACTATAGCACCACTGGCAATCTTAGATCAGTTTCTGTATAAAACCTGTTTCCATAAAATAGAGGCATATTTGAATAACTGCAGAATAAGACCAGGGGATTTAACCTGCAAAGTATTTGGCAAGCAAGGAGTTAAAATCCTGCCTAAGACTACTCCACAGCTGCTGCCAGCAGTCAAGCTTGTCAAGAGAAGCTCTGGGCTGTCTTGACAAGACTAATTGGCAGCAAGCACCTGGTTCTCTAGGCTGGGCAGGGGTAGGTAAAAGAATATAAACCCTGCAAAGAAAAAGGAGAAGCAGCTGGAAGGCTGCCAGTAGGCCTAGCCTGTTTCATGTTTTCACTTTGATCCACAGGCAACTTTATCCTAACTATATACAGTTAGACCTATCAGAAACATTTTTCTGCAACTTTCCAGGTAAAAGGAACCTGTGCTTTATGGTTCTGTACCTGCATGTTCTGCCAATGAGCACCCGGCTGTGCAAGGTCACACTGCAGCACAGCCAACTGCAACAACATTATTATTAAATTGCAGCAGAATTGAAATTTTGGTTTTCAAATGCCACCAAAAATTAACTAAAGGCATTATTATAACTTTAAAATTACAGATTAGTATGCCAGAAAAATCAAAAGTAAGACTGTCCTGGATATTCTGTATATTGGACATATAAAGGCATGTGCAATGACAGTTTATTATACATAGCAAATTACAGTACATCTTTAAGGAAAGGAAACAAGTTTAAAAAACCAACCAACCAAACAGAAAAAAAAACCACCCAACCCCACAGCATTCTGGAAACTAGCTAAAAGTAGACTGCATGAACTGATTCATCTGGGACTTCCAAAAGTGTGAAAAGACACTTAGAAGATACTTTGACCTCTACTAGGAATCATGATTTCAGTGAATTTGAAGCTTTTTGAAATGCTGCCTTTTTTTTTTTTTTAGTATTAAAATCCGAGTAAAAAACTTCAAAGCATAAGCCTTGCAGGTTCAGCCCCTGAGGCAGGGAGATTTTTCTTACGAGTAAGGGAAAAAATTTATCAATTTGTTAGATTAACAGAGTTTTATATTACTGAACCAACAAGTGTTACACACATATAATTATACAGAGGCACATACAAACTATAAATATTAAATATATACATCCATATATTTCAGATTTTAATTTTTTGTGCAAGACAGTTTAAGTATAAATATTCAAAAGTCAGAATTAAATTTCTTTAAAGCAAAGTGCTCAGCAGAGACTATATCTATGCCTCTGCCAAGTTTCATGTTTTAGGCATTTTACTTTCAGCTTGCTAGTCAAGAATTCCAACAGTGTACAGTAGCACGAATATTTCCATAACTCAACTGGAGATTTAGAAGTATTAAAAAGAAAAGACAGCACTTTTACATAGTCTCTGTATGAAAGATGTTTCAGTCAATAACTGTTAATGCAGAATTATGGAGTCTGTGAAATCAAGAGGCTGTAATGGAACCACTTGATAGTCACACCACTGGCATCACTAGAACAAACCCACCCAAACAGCCATGGAGCATGCTGCTCTGTTTTTAACTGAGCATGTTATCTAAACAATAGCACCATTCCTTTAACTGATAGCGATGTTAAACAGTACTAATACAAAAATCCATTAGCCATCTTTAAATGGAAAAAGCTCAGTGTAATGAGATTATAAACTACCAAGTTTAGAGTTACTGCTCTAACAACAAAAAGTTTCTCAGAGCAATGGCACAGCAAAGAAGCCAACTCTTTGCAAAACCTGCTCTCCTTTTGTATTCTGCACCTTTACACAAAGACTAATGAATAAATTTAGAGGCTCTCTTGGTCTCTACTCATGAGCAAGGAGACTTACACATTTTTAGGAATCCCCATGATTCAAAAACATAGTATCAGGATGTACCATAAAAGATTCAAGCAAAAAAATTTAACTCTTCACATTGCCAAAAATGTAACTATATGCACAGGATAAGCATCAGAAAGACTGAACAATCACTGCTAAAAAAAGTATGGTCTGTCCTTCCCCTTCAGAGCATCTATTGTCTCAATCCATTACAGCTGAGGTAATAACATCATAATCTAGTTAACATCTTACCTTTAGGGAGCTAGATCTTATTGCACAGCAAGATGCAAAGGAGGTGATACTAATTTGTCAAGATGTGCCTACATCTTTCTTCTTGGCCTTACATAATGCATTCATTCAAACAAAACTGTCTGAATGAAATGCTTATTCTAGCAAAGAAGCACCTGTGTATGTTAAGTGAGCCCCCACAAGATGAGAGTTTTCTAAGAAAAATGTACATGTTTGATTTGCTCCTAAATTCTTCTGCAAATAAAATATATAACTGCTTTGCCTTCTGATGTCATCTATCTAATCCTAAAACTGTCTCCAGTTTTCACTAAGGATCATTGCACCAAGACCTAGTCATAGACCCACAACCCACTGGTTAGCTAATGTGCATTCCTATTAATCAATATGAAAATGGCTTATCTGAAAAAGACAACTCACTAAACCTGTGATACCACTCCAATACCCAACATACACAACAACTCGTTCGGTATTGGAAAGTCTGATATGGGTAAGTGTAAGTTACAGGCTGCAGGAACTCCAGGAAGATGCAGCAAGGGAATGGACTAGCAAAATGAATCTTTACAACAGCACTACCAGCTGCACGAGACTAATAAAACTAATAATCCTCTTTTGCCCTTAATCAGATTTATGAAAGCAGAGATTCAGTTGTATGAATGGTTTAAGAGGTTACTTCATGCTGAAAGAGTTTGCAGCACCACGTAAAACTGAGCAAACCTAAATGAGATAATTATGGAATTATGAACTTGTCAGAGAACAGGTATTTAAAAAAATACAAAACACACCACCACACACAAAACCAAAATAAACCCAAAACACAATGGAGACAAAGTGAGTGACTGATGCTATGTCACCATATCAGCTTGATATGGTAATTTACCATCCCCTGCATGAAAGCAACAGAAGAGTACAGGTCTTTCTAGGTTGTATCTCATCAACAGAATTTAGCCATTGCCAGGGTGATAGTCCATAACTAATGCCATCACTTTGCTGCTATTAAAAGGGATATTCCTGCTTCCCTCCCATCCCTTTGCATCAGTTCCAACATTCATCTGACCTCTATTTTCACTATAAGCTAATTAATGGCAGCACCAGACAGACAAACAGCACTTCAGCTAGGACAAAGAAGCCAGAAGAGACAAGTGACAGCATGAAGGTAGGAGAAGCTCTAGGGTCTTATGCCAAGAGTAAAAGGAAGAACCATCTCTACCAGCAGCAGTGAGCTGTTAATACCGGTTCAGCCATTTCTGTGGAACTCCACTCCTTAATGTTAAATCAGATTCTCCTTATACCAGGAAACACATTTTATTAAATGAAAGATTAAATGAAAGTCATAACTGTGCAGCAAAAAGATAAAATGAAGCCTTGAGACTATTACTGATCTAGAAAAATACTGTACATTTCAGAATATCCAGGAGCCATAGCACTGTTAACAGGAAAAACTATTAACATAAAAATACAAGAACAATACATCTTCATTTTTCAAAAAGACAGTCAACTGTTACTTAAGATACCAGACAATCTACATAAATGTTTTCAAGACGACAGGGACAACCTGTTCAATGAATGATTTCAGGAAGCTATGATCCTTAAGTATCCTCCACGGTGAAAAAGAATTTGATTCTTGATGTAGAAATATAAAACTTTCCTCAATTTATCATTAGGAGAGATGTAGGAATCTCCACACCTAGCTACTGTCACATAGTGGCCAGGAATTCCTGATGGAAAAACATGCAGGAGAAATCACAAGAATGAGAACAGCAAGACTCGCATTAGGAGATGGAAATTAAAAAAATTTTCTTGGGATACCTGTGATTGGCCACAGCTTGAGCATCCCTCAAACCATTAGGTAAAGCTGAAGGGTTTGAATAACTAAAACCAGTTGTGCAACTTCACACAGATCTCAAACTCTTCTACTATAGATTGGCAGGAGTCTACCAGTCAGCTGGGGGAAAGGAGGGGAAAACCAGAAAACACTGCAAATTTCTGATAGCAATGGCATCAGCGGCACATAGATATACAGGACTAGCCAGCAGGTAACTTAAAATCTGTCATGATTTGAAGAAAAATTAAGATTTACCTTCACAAGAGTTCTGATAACCAGCCAGACTGGGACATCTTTCAGCAAAGTCTGTCTGTTCTATAATGAACAAAAATGGAAAAGAAACTCTTGACCATTTGGGTACCAATTTCCTGTGAAGTTCACATTGCCGCTACTGTGGAAGGCCAGCAATAAAACTCAGGGAAGGTTCTCTCACACAACTTCAACCATCTACATAATTGATGTAGATTTTACTACAGGAGAAAATAAAAAAGATTACCTTAAGCTGTACAGTATCAACAGGCAAGGCCATCTTTCTTAAAGCTTAAACTAGCCACTCCAAAAGTAGCAGAGAAATTCAGCCTACTGGGTGGGCTTCAAGTCTTCTTCCCAACAAGAGGGACAGGCCTTTGAAAAAACTTTTATTTTTTAAAGTTATTACCATCACCTAATGCTTCCCATTATCAGTCCACATTCAGTGGCTTTCTGCAGCTTACTGATCTGGACTGAATTTTATAGCCTGGGTAGCTACCTAAAACAGTTTTTCCACAGTTGAAGTAGTTGTAGGAAACCTGCCCACAAAAATTACATTTCAGGTGTCTTAAAACAAACAAACACCACCACCTCCTCATCTTATAAATTCAGGAAGTGTGGACTTTGTGTGAAGTATATTCTGCTGCCCTTACAGAAGTACAGCCAAATTTTGTCCAGTTTGGAATTCCTGAAGAAAAAAAAAAAAACATTTAGGTTCATTGTCTCAGTAGTTTTTCCAGAGTTTATCTGTTAAGGTCTCTAAAGAACCATTTTCTGGATGACTGTGACAGCAATCAGTACTGACCGAACGCGCATACCCTATTCACACAAAGTGATTGAGTACACTCCCTACAATCCACAGTTACACACTAGCATGACAAGTAGCATCCTTTTTATGCTCAGAAGTAACATATCTGTTCATGTACAGAAGCAGCCATCGCTGTAAAGAGTACAGGAGTTGGTTGGAGTCTGGAGGTATTGGGGAGCTGATGGGACAGGAAAAGAGAAGGAACGATTCTGGAGCTGATATATACCAGAGCTGTCTCACGGAGATTTCCCTGGCTTTGTGCCATAAGATCCCCCTCAACCCTTCAATTAACTTGGGACAATTCTGGTTCCCAGGCTCTGCACAGCTTACTGAAGTCCAGAGAGGTACTTGGAAGAAAAATCCTGCTGAGCACACAGAGTGCAGACAGAATCCATGGAATTCCAGAAGGAAATGTTGCCATGTCCAGATCACAAATTTTCAAAAAGAATTGGCTCAATTTTGGCAGATTTTCATACAAAATTAAAACATTACATCTCAGCCAGAGGTCACCCACTGACAAATTTCAAGTACATGTTCCAGTTCAGAGATGCACTGCAATATTTCAAAGAACAGACTGCCACAAAAAAAATGGCACAGAGCTATTCTAGTTTTGTTTCTGAAAACAGAAGAAGAATTTTGGCTGAAAGCTTTAAACAAGATTAAACCTAAGGCAAAGAAAAGGCATAAAGTATTTCAGTCCAAAAGATTAGAGTTCAGCAAAGCTATAAACAACTGAATGCAGCATCTCTTCAAAAGTTTCCAACACTTCCTATTATCTGTGGAAGTAAGGAAGAACACCAGTGGGAACAATGACTCATGCGTGAAATCCCATTGCAACTTATGCAGCAATGCACTTCAGTACAGGAGTTTACAGCTATGCAACAAAATTTTGTCAATGATACAGAATCACAACAATTCAAATTGTCCATTAAGAGTTTGCAAAATGATGGGTGAACAACTAGACGCTCTTGGAGTTATTTATGTAATGGACAATGCCAAGTTCAATGAAATGACAGAGCAGGATGATCCAGCAAACACAAATAAAACACAAAATTATCTTCCTTTCTAAAAATTTCAACTATTTGTTTACTCATTGAGATGAACTAACATTAACACTCTATGCCATCTTGTTTTCTGCAGAAATCATTGTTTGAAAGGCAAATCAGAATGACCTTTGCAAGCCTCAGAGGTATTACACTCTATTGGAAGACTTAACAGCCTTGATCTTGTACAATGGTATACTCCATCCTAACAGTAATGAGTGGAGGCAGTGAACAAGAAAGTGAAGCAACACGAACATACACAGAACACAATATTCTCTGAAGTTATTACAGAAAATGGAGGACTTTTAGCCCCACAGTAAGCAGGAGCTGAAGTCCACAAGGACCAGATAAGACCCCCTCAAACACACTGAAGAGGGGGAAAAACCCACCTCAACAGTAAGAAAACACAATGACCAGGAAAGGTTTTTCTTCACCCTTCTGATTCCCTTCCAAGCGGTCCTGGACATCCTATTTAACATCAAATCACATGTAAATAAAAACATGGCCACTAACTCTATACTTCCAGTTATCATTGCTCAACTTCCACTATGGGCACTTTAAGGCTATTTGAAGTAGCACAACAGCAGCAATATATGCAGCCAGTCTAAAGTTGGAGTACCTTTGTATGTAGCTATACCTATATTCAAAGGTCCAAAGCTGCACCTTTGTCCAAATACTGGTTGGTTGTTGCTGGGGGTTTTTTTTCTGTTTTGGGGGGCGTTGCCCCAACAGATTTCCCCCACAACAGATGACCATGGTCATATGTCCTTTCTACCTAACAAGAGGGTAAAAAAGATGCAAAAGCAGCAATAATTAACAGCACCACCCACTGGCACTACATTACAGCCCAGGGATCATACACAAGTTTGGTATCGCCACCACCAGTGGTTCTGCTACTACTGACATGCTGCAAGCTTCAGCTCTGCAGACTTTACACACACAGAATTTTACTTCACCTCCTTCTCCTCCCTCACTTTATGATACGCTCCTTTGCTACTGCTCCTCAACAAGGACACTCAAGTCTACCCTTTTTCTGTACCCTCCCATATGACAACCAAAGTACACAGTTTACTCCTATCTACTTAATTCCTGCACGTATAGGATAGGTATGCTTGCAAAGTCTTTTGAGTAGCATTTATTTGAGCCCCAAGGCTTAGCTCCTGCATAGAGGAATTTAACCACCCATGCTGCCTTGAATGTTGAAGTACAATCACTTCCCATTAGAGCTAAATACATGGTTCAACTCCAAAATTAGTAAAAAGATTATAAAAGACACATGCAAAGCTAAACGAATCAGAAACAAGGATCAGAAGCATGGGATTCCTCTATGCTTGAGGGATTTGCAAATGGTGTTGTATCAGCAGGCCTACCTAGTAAGATTTTGCAACAGAAAGGTAGCTTCATACCTTGACAATCTTTTCTGGATTTTGCTTCCATCATTGTCCCAAATCAAAGACCAGAATTTTTGCCACGGTAGCTGTATCTGTAGCACCACTGTAACTCCTGCTATAAGTGAATCATGAGGGTTTCTGACAGTACAGTAATGACAGCTAAGATCAAGACTACTTTTCCATGTCAGTAACAAACTCAGCTACATTTGCAAAGTGTTTACCTCTCGATCATTCCTCATACAAGTACTATGCTGTTTTTAAGGAACAGTGCATACTGACTATTAGGGAAACTTACAGTGATTAATGAAACCACAGAACTAAAGCATCCTTCAGAAAAGAGGCATCAGCTGAATACCGTAACACAGTATTCAACAACTAAACCACACCATCCCACTGCCGCAGAGCACCACTTGTTGCCTCCTCAGCCCCTCCAGGACACTAAAGCAATGCACAGAAAACTAGCAAGGCAGAGTAGAAGAAGTTCTGTTTGGTAAGTCATCCATGGTGTCAACATATTCTTAAATCAACAACTGTTAACTTACTGTCCTCTCTGAATTCAGAATAACTTGAAAAAAAGACAGGGTACCATGCTTTAGAGATGCCAAGCTCACTGTTGGTAGGAAGCTTGGAGACAGCAGGCTTTAAAAATGCCTTGACATTGACTTGTTTCTAAGAGTGAAAACTAAAAAACTTCCACAAAATTGCTCTATGTTTTATAAGTAGTCTGTACCCCACTAACTTTCTCACTAGATTAAATCAGTTTTATACTTCCTTGAGCAACAGTTCACAGCAGTTCTACAAATTACATAGGTAACAGTTTTGAAAACCTTACTAGCACCTACCTCTGTGCTTGCCTTTGGCAAAAAAAAAGTTTTTGACTCCTTTTTATGTTCAATTAATCCACAGTCACATTCTTCATAGAAAGACTGCTGGAAAAACTCAACTTGCTGGAAACCGTAACTATAATTACTGACCCTCTTCAAGTAAGCCAAAATTACATTGCAAACTAGAATTTTTGGCATTAAAGCTGTAACTTAATGGAGGAAAGAAAAGCAAGTCTGTGAGTAACAGAAGAAACTAAGCCCAATATTTGTGAGAACTCAGAAAATGAGATACAAGTGGTGAGTATACAGGAAAAAATTGAGAATGGACCCTAAACAAGACTAGCCTCTTTCTAGATTTGTACTGATTTGTATAAGATTTGTACAAAAAGGGCAAAACTATTTCTTTGCACATCTTTGCTGAATCAAACTTTTGTCAAAAAAGCATTAGTATTAAAGAAGAAGAATATAATTTTATCAAATTTCATAGTAATGAACAAATTTTAAACCACAGCTGTATGGCATTTTATCTCCTTACACAACATTATTCTCTTTTCTCCACAATTTTCAGGTTTTCTTTACTCACTGCTCTCTGAGATTATGAGGAAAGAAAAAAAAAAATTAGTGACTTTCTCAGGAAAACAGAAAATGCTGTTGCAGGTGTCCCATTAAGAAACTTGTGTGAAATTACACATGCCTCTGTCGATGAAACTGGCAAATCGAGATTATCACCTATTACAGGCTTTAAAGCAAGTACAAGGATAACATATTCCTCAACTATGCATTGATATACTATTAGTATGCCATGTCAACTTCACTAGCACTAAGACGATTGCCTTATGGTACAAAATTGATTCATCTCATATTTGACTAAAATTTGAATGGGCTATGTAGATCTTTTTCAGTCTTTGTTTCTACTGTTACACAATCAAAATCAGGGAATTATTTGTGTAAATGAAACAAAATGTGATTTCATAACATGCTAATTATTGAGCCTACAAGCAAGAACTTACAGGACTAAACCCAAAGTCATTCATATCTTAAGAGCCATTTACAAAATAGGTACAACTGCAAATCCTCAGCTTACCCACTGTCATCTGTGATGCTCAGGGAGAGTATTTTCTACCCAAATTAAACAACTGTACTGCTGGAAACAGGGCTGCAAAGTTCCTCTGGAGCTCACTACCAACGAGGATTTCCCAATACCAGTTAAATATAGATAGCCTCAGAAAGACAACTGATCAAAGCTAGTTACAAAAAAATGCCAAACAGCATTCACCAAAAAAATACAAGTGATCAACAGAAGTGGGGAAGGGACAAAGCAAACAATGCACAAAAGCAGGGAGATTTCAAACTTTCCGACCACTTAAAGAGTTAGCCCCTAGAAGCTGGCTTCCAGACTTAGTCCTGGAAACAAGTACAAGTTTAATCAACAAAAAGTCAGTTTTGCCTGAACTATATACATTTCTATGGTCTACAGCAGAACAAAATAGTTTTCCAAAAGCACATGCCATACTAAATCTAAGTCCAAACCTTAATCTAAAATACAAGATGATGACTACTGCTTTTTCAGACACAAACTACTCTACTCATCTGGACCTTAAGGCCCTTAACATCATTCATTCTGTTCACAAGTGTTAGACAAATATAAAAATAAAAAACTTGTTCAATGCAGTGGTCATCAGTCATCCACATAAGCAACTCTGAGCTATAGACGAGTGTAATTACTTGATAGTTTTGAATTTTAGTCACATTCCTTCTGACAAAGACACTAAAAATCTTTTAACAGATGCTTCACTCCCAAAGGAGTTTGAGAGAACAAAACCATGTCATATGCATATAAGGACTAACAGTTCTACTGACAAAAATGCTAAATCCTCTAACAGATGCTTCAGACCCTAAGGAATTTGAGAGAACAAAACCATATCATCTGCACATGGGAATTGACACTGGTCAATGCAGGCTCTTGAGGCAAAGCAGTTTTCTGACTTCTTATGGCACAACTGTATCAGCATTATAAAAATTAAAACTTCTGACAGATTCCCAGATTTTCTCTTTTTAGTTCCAGTGAAGGGAAGGGAAACAGTAGATCAGCAGGTCAATCTGAAAGAGCCCTTTTATTTATTCACATAAAATTCGCTAGAACACAATTCAATGGGCAATAAAAATACCTCTAGAATATGAAGTACCATGTGGATTTACTGAACTTGCAAAAATTTTAACTGAGACACGAAAGCATCAGAGAAGACCATAAGAGAAGTTATTTTGGAATTGTCATACTGGAGAATTAGAACAAAACCAATTTACATCCTCAAAGCGAAAAAGAATTTTTACCAGTGTACAATAAAGCAAGCTTCCAAAACAAATGTAGATTTGCTGCTCAGACATTTTCTTCTAAAGATAACTAGATCATCAAAAGAAACCAAGAACGACAAAAATCCAAGATGAAACAGAATTTTGTTAATAGGTAAACCAGGCTATAAGTTAATAAAGTCAGCAAATACTAACAGGCAGACATTGCACTCAAATACAGTAACGGGATATAACATAAGAATAGTCCAGACCATCAAAGGATACACCTAGTAAAAAACCTGTCAGGCCAATACATGCTGCTCAGCAAAGAATACAAGAACAGGTGAAATATTTATTAACACATCCCTAACATCCTCCCCCAGTGTCAGTACTTTGCACTTCAGGGTCTTAAACCCAGAGGTAGTACCTTTGCATGCTCTAAGATGATATTAACAGAAATTTTAATCTCATAATCTTAATCTAAATTATTCCATGTAATTTGTCTTATAGCTGTAAGAACCAGAGGTTCTGTTGTCAAATTTCTTGCTTCCATAAATAAGGCATCCAGATCTTAAGGACAATAATTAGGAGGAATTTCTTCAGCAGATAAACCACATACATTTTTAAAGATAAAGCTCGTCTCATACTGAAACTTTAAATGCAATTTATATCCAAATCTACCCAGCACTGTGAAAAAGCTACATTAAGACCTTGATTTACTATTAATAAATAAAAGCAAAAGCAAAGTAGATCACATTTGTCGTCAAAGTTTTAAAGAACGTCAAACGGACAACACAACAGCATCACCCCTCTGCACCCCATCACACATCACCCAGACCACTCTCCTAGGCCAAATCCGGCGCTCAGAGTTGGTCTCCCTCAAAAGCTATCACCAACTAACCCAGCAAAGAAAGGAGCTTTAATATCTCCCTTTGCTTAAAACATCATGGATTAAACAAACTGATTGAAAATTTGAGAAACTGTGTCAGAGAATCTGGGGACTCCAAGTGCATAACAACACAGGTACAATTTAGAACAGGTCAGACAGAAGCTTGATTAACTGTGATCACAGTGAGAGAACATTGAGAGCATCTCTCCTGGTCCTTTGCCAAGTGATCGCAGATACCCAACCTATATACTGTTTGAGAAAAAGCAAAAAGGCGAGAAAAAACAAAGCCAGATACCCACCACTGGGAGGGACGGACTCCTTAAGTCCCTTGCTAGCAGCCACAATCCTAAGGAGGACTCAAGCAGTAAATAACATGACAGTATGGAGAGATGGTTCTTGGTGGAGCTTACAGGAGTGGCACACCCACCTGGTATTATCCTAGCTCAGAAGTGGGGAGTTGGAAACAATCAGACTGCTAGCTTTTAGTTGAAAGGAATGGTCTTTTAGTAAAGATAACCTCTTAGCCAGACCTCTTAATCTTCAATATTAATCATTTTAGTAATTATTAATAATTAATAAACCACAACTGTTTGGCTGCTTAAACACAGTTAATTTCCTCTTCTAATCCATGAGTAAGATCAATTAATAAGAAATGAGATCTACCAAACCTAAAATACTGCAAGACACAAGTGAACAGACATTTTAACTTAGTGAGCAAATTTTAAACAAAAAAGTGTGCTTTGATAAAATTTATGGTTTTACTACTCATCCAGCATGTCTGAACTAATAAACTACAAACCAATTATAAAATGCTATTTGTATATTTAATTGAATTCCACTTCCTATCCAAGTGACATTTAATATACATTTAAAAAAAAAAAGGCATGTAATCCACCATTCCCCAACAGAAATGTGAAAATTAAAGATCTAGGAAAACAAAGCGTCAACTAAGCAGTATAAGTGTTTAACCAAATCTATCACACAAAGATTCCAAACACAAATCTATCCACAAAGATTGAAGATAATTTGCTGTCTAAAATTCATTCACTTTATCCATATGCTCTTCAAAAGACTAAGAGATCTCTTACTGCACTAGTGGAATGATTAAAATACTTCCTTCTTGACAGAGGCCAAATATAAGAGCTCTCCAAAAACTAAGTTTAGTAATGAGTACTTTTTCCATCAGCAAGTCAGCCAGTATGCTGCTACACAGGCCTTACAGCAAATCCAAAAACCTAAGGTACAGAGGCAGAGTATATAATTCAAGGTATCAGAAGTTAGAGACATCTTGGAGATGAAAGTCTAGTGTTCAAGTTCATTTCAAGGAACAGGGTACTTGCAGGTCTGCCCTATTAAACATGTTCACCCTTAGCTAGCCAAGTTCCATGAAGAAAATTAAGTCAAACTGGCATAAGAGATCACTACAACCTAAGTTTTTGCTATTAAAGGCCAAATATTCTAAGAGATTATCTTGATCAGTTTTATCGCAGTCTTGATCAAGCCTAATTAATTCAACTGCAGTGCTTGAGTCTCTACTAGCCTAATGGAAATATGTAAAAGGTGCTGAGTGCCAGACTTTTTTACCCCAGAATTACAATTCTTAGTCCTATAATTCCCATTTGGGTCTTGAGCAATGAGGACCAAATTATTTCACCTGAGTGCCAGGCTGACTTTTGAATTACTATTAGAATTTATTCTTCTGAGAAGGAACAAAAATATTATCAGATTTGGTATTGCAGGAAAACTATTTTTGACTGCTTCTACTGTACTAAGATTTTTGAACAATCTTTCAAATTTCACCTCTGTAAGTACACTCCAATAAGAAATTGCTGAAGCACTTCCAAACGCTGTAAAAGCTTCTGCATATGAGAAACTGGCACTCACTGTAAGTTTATATAGTTTTTATAAATTTTTTTTTTGTTTTAATGTTTTGCAATACAACAATATTCTAAGAGTGCTTCATGCATCTTCAATGATGAGAATATTTACTATAAAAACTGACTTTACAAAGAGACCTATGCACTGCACTGAATTTTTTCTTACTGTGCTGCACCATGAAGAAAAGCAAATTCCTGACCTCTTTTGATTCTTCAACTACTGTAGAGACCTAAACTTTCACAAGCAAGGACTACCGGTTTAAATACTTCAGCTGATAACACAGTATGTAATCAAGTAGCATCCAGCTAGCCAGGAACACACCATATATGGCTACATAAAGAAAATGCTTCAGAGTCCTCAAGAAGTATTACTTATCTAAGCAGCCTCCATCTCCCCCTCCTTCCTATCCCAATCTTTCAAAGATAGGCTTTAAATGTTTTGCAGCTGTCCAACATTAAGGCTGAAGAATTCAACAACCACGGCTGTGTAAAAGCACAGGGTTAAAAGCAACTACCATGTTATCCAGGAATTCAGGACCAGTTACAGATCCAGAAGACGTTCCTGACTGTAAAATTCTTTAACAAAATCTGGATAAGTTCCCAAGAGCAGACAAACCTGTAAAATTCCAGATAATTCTTCAAATTAGTTTCTACCATATAAACTAGTGCAGACTATGCATAACTACACTGAGTTTTAGACAACCTCTCTCACAGCCAAAAATATCAACCACCACCACTGCACACATTTCTTACTGAGATTTTCAGAAGGTCTGCATAATCTTATAACCATGAAGTTAGTGAGCCATTTCATATTTCCTGAAACTGCACATTAGATGATTCACCAATTAGTGTATTCATGAAGCTTTAAAAAGCAATCAGAATTTCATTTTTGTTGAAAAATTTAACAGAGATGTCCAGCTGTATGCATGGAGAGAGCATGTGGGCTTTTCTCCTTTATTTAACTTAACTAACAGCTACGTTAGCTGGTGAAAAATATTCAGTGTGTCAGAGTTAATTTATAGAGCTGACAAAGTATAAGGGCTCCAGAAGGTATAGCATACATTTACTAAGCTTTAAATACAATATTTTAACTAGATATAGCTCAAAGATTAAATAAGCTGTCCAACACCCAAATCACACAAATACATGTTGTTTCAGAGCACTTACTTAATGGAGCAATTGCATGCTTGTTTCAAACTCATGCATAGGTTGACAGCATCAGAAAAGCTGATAAACATTCTGACCCCAAACTCCATAAATCAAAATGCATTTTTTAGGTAGGCATCTTTAGAAGACAGTAGGCACCTCAAGATAGTGCAGGCTATGATCAGATGGAGGGGAGGCACTGCATATTGCTCAACAAAACCAAGCCTTGTGGCCTCAATGAAGCCTGTAGGCATAAATACCACAACATAAATACTAAGTGCTAATTTCCCCTTAAGGCTGAAGAAACTAGCAAGCACAGCTTTTGGGGAAACAAGAGGCAAGGAAATCAGTCTAAAATAGACAGCTGCTCAAGAATTACTTAACTATCCAGTCTATTCCAATATTATAGAATATGAATCAATATTTTAGGAGTTTATGGTGAAGCCTTTACATCAAAAGTTCATTCTTTCATTCTACAAAAGTCAGCAATGTACATTTTAGTGAAGAACAAAATATCCTGCTTAGATTTTACATTTGTTTTCACTATTTGCAGTAGTAAATGAAACATCACCACTTTAATTAAATCCTAAGAATAGATAAACCTACTGTATGAAAGTTACATGGAGTCAGCTGAATCCCATGAAGTACCTACCAAAAAACGAGCTATTTAGCAACAGGTATCACAGGACAAGGTAATTTACAACTATTAACAGCCATCAACACTCTCCTTTGATTATACTAAAATACATCTCTTACTTAACTTTAAACATAATGAATGAGACAAAAAAAAAAATACACATTATACCACCTTGGGTTATTAGTCCACCAGGGAAATACGTGAATTGCCACATCAAATTTGATGAACAGTCATCTCTCTAGAACCTGCCCCAGAGTGACAGGTTTCACATGTTTCAAAGAAGATTAAAAAAAACCCTTTCTAACAGAACACAGTTGATTTCTAATCCCTTCCATCTGCTCTCTCTTTCTTAGATGTACCTGCCATCATTAAAAGACCAACAGAAGAGAAATTCTAGATAGTCCTCCAAGGACTAACCCAGCCATTTTTCCAATGCTGCCATACATATGAAGTCATGTCAAGCTATTGCATGCTACCCAGCTGTCTGAATTCACTAGCTGGTTGTATTGCTAATGCAATTCTGAAACCAGAGTAGATGTAGGACATTTAGGACCAACTGGAAAATCGGAACAGATTTCAGCAGCTCAGTCCATCAGGTCTCAGAATTGTTTTGTTTTCTCTTTTTTTTTGTAGTTTGCTTTGGACTGACAAAGAATGCACCCTAAAAGTATACCTAATTCCCCCTGCCATAGTTATTAACGTACAAAAACCACAAAGAGATAGAATTAAATCTGTTCGGACAGAGACCCTATTGCTAAGGCTATTGCTTTGATACCAGGTTCACTCCAGTATCCTGGTTTACAAATTGACAACTGAATGAATTAGGAGGTTGTTAACTTGGAAACTTGCCTTCTTTCAATATCTCACTGTAGCAACCTCATCAACTGGGGATATTCAAGGTAACAGGGGCTACATTCAGGCTGAGGGCTGCATGACATCTTCAGCAGGAAGCCTTTAATGGCGCAAGTCTCCATGACACGAGATCTTGGGGTGTGTGAACCAAACCTCAAGATTTCTACGGATGTAACACAATCTAACTCCAAAATTGCCCTAATGTCATCTGTGTGCACAGCGGCCCATGAGAGATTTGAACTCAGAAGAAAAGTTATGAGATCTAAGCGACTAAAACAAATGGCATTTGGGGACTATGATGTACTCCAGGGTCACTATCTAGTGACACAACCCTAACTTCCCTTCCTGAAATGGATTTATGAAAGTACATTCCATCTTCCTCAATAATTCGTTGTACTCAACACTTCTGGTGCCCATAAATTACAATCTCAATGTTGCACAAATACACTTTGTGGGGAAGAAAGGGGACTAAAAAGTCTCTTTTGTAAGAGTACTGAATCTTGGAGTAACATCCCTAAACTGAAGTTAACCACGTTTACATGAAAAGAAATTAGGAACTACACCCTCATTGTATAATCCCATAAAAGCACTTTTAGAAAGGCACTTTAAGACACTGATTCTGTAAATAAATTCACACCACAGGGTCCAGGAAATGAACAATCTTCTTCCACTACTGGGTCCTAACTCATATGATATTAACAAAACTATTAAAGTGAAACTACTCCAAAGCGGGGGGGCAGGGGGGGGGAGGGGAAGTGCCCTGAAATGCAATTGCTCATCTCTAACAAAATTCTAAGTTTAAAAAATAATTACACAAAACATGTTAAAATACAGTAAAACCTCAAGAAAATAGAACACTGAAATGTATTTGAAATACTCAGATAGCCATGAAAACGCAGTTTAGTCTTCTATACAATGTTTTAAAGCCAAGAAAAAACCTCTTAAGATTTTCACTCATCTTGATATCCAATACACATACTTAGTTCACCTGTCTTCTGAAGGAGGCAGATAAATACGTTCTATAAATTTGCATGGAAGTTGATTGGATAGCATTTCAAATTTTTTTTTTAAAATAAGGTTATATAAATCCAAGCTTTAGTAGTACTTTCCATTCTTCCTGCAAATAGTTCACTCAGGTTACATCTACCCCCAAAATACTTGTTATAGGAGTATACTGCACCAACAAAAGCACTCCTGAAGTTGTTGCAATTTATGTGAGAAAAGCTATACCCATACCAAACTCAGAAATGTTACTGGAATTAGCTTCAGTGGAAAAGTGCTGTTATTTGTCACAAGAGGGTTTGCATGGCATGGTCAGGGATCACCCCTCACATGATGGGCTATTGTACCCCATACGATGATTAGCCTAAAGTTTATAGCTTACAATCATAAAAACGTTACAGAAAAGTTCAACAAGCTTTAGGA
>NW_010556107.1:0-542 GCF_000687285.1 Phaethon lepturus | reverse complement strand
GGGGAGGGGGCGGAGGGGGGGGGGGGAGGGGGCGGGGAAGAGGCACTCTCTAAGTATACAAGGAATGGAAGCATAACTATTGTACATGCTGTGTGCATAAGAACACATAATCAGATGATACACAAAACTGATGAAACAAACATATCAGAGAGAAAAATGTATTGCATCGGATTAAGCTATTGTGATTCTGCGCAAGTATTGAATTACAAAGCTAACAACGGCAGAAATAACACGATTTACTGCTTCTACAATTCCAAGAAACCATTCATAACTTTAAGTTAGAAGCACATAAGGACGACTTCCAAACTTTTGTGAGTGGTCGTGAGGGAGACAGCCCGATGTTTAACATACCACCCTCCGCAGAAGTGGTTAACAGTAGGTTGCGTGGCCTGAAGACTCTTTAATGGCAATTTTGCAAGGGTGATTTCCATATGGACAAACACGCGTGCAAACTCAACTACAGGCGACCGCCGACCAAACCGTCCCCCGCCCCGCTCCTGCACCAGCTTCAAAATTAACCTGGAAGCCCAAGAGGAGCACCA
>NW_010556106.1:0-839 GCF_000687285.1 Phaethon lepturus | reverse complement strand
GGAGGGGTCTCTCCCGCCGCGCAGCCCGGTCCCGGGATGCTGCTCGAAGCTGAGCGACGGCGCTCTTGCCTCAACCCTTGCAGCCTGAACTGAATCGGAACAGACCCAGGGGAAGGAAAGCACCGGTAAAAGGGGCATCCCTGGCATTGCCAGGCGTGCCAGCTCTGCCTCCGCGCCCCTCTCCCCCTCTCCCAGGGGCTGCCCCGCTGCTGCAGGCACCCGCTGCCCGCTGGCTTTGCACTTTGCACCCAGAGCGCCCGAGAAGCAGGATCCGGCCCCGGACGCTGACCCACCGCACGCGACAGCGGAGGAACGCTCTCTCCTTGCCCCAGTGCAGACAAGACAGGGACCCTGCGCTCTCCATCTGCCTGCTCGTTTGCTACAGGAGAGAAACCCCAGTACACCTCCTCCAGGCAGTGCCTGTGCCGAGGGGTTTCCAGAGCGCGTGTGGAGCGCTCGGCGAACACAGACTTCAGCTGTGCTCTCTCTCCACCGGCCGTGCCCACAGGGACGATGCATGGTAATGCATTATGCACAGGGCTTTATTTCTACATGTGTTTAAAGAGGCGACTCACCAAAAAGCAGGGAAACAAAGCACCGACACAAGTGGAGCGGCAGTTAACAATCCCGCAGCACCATGCAAGAAAAATGCAGCTCTCCAGCGCTGAAGAGCCCGCGTGCCGCAGCCCCTGCGCACCCAGCCCTCGGGCAGGTCGTGCATCGGCCTGGCAACGATGGCCGGGAGGCAAATCTGGGAGAGGGCCGGAGAAGTCGGGAGGGAGAGAGCCCAGAAAACACAAGTCAGGGGGCACAGGTGATAGAGGGGGGTGGTCCAGAGC
>NW_010556105.1:681-2422 GCF_000687285.1 Phaethon lepturus | reverse complement strand
GCACCAGCTCCGTCCTTCCCGGACCGCTCCGTCCCAGCCCCTCGCCAGCCACCCCGTGCTCTCCCCGTGGCCCCCCGGGGGCTTTCCTGCCCCCCGCCACAGGGGACAACTGCGGGGGCTGTAACTGGAGCAGGAGCTGCAGCCAGCGCATCATCACCACCTGGGACTACTTGTTTCTAAAAAGCGCGTTTATCCAGGAAGAGGCTTCCTGGAGAAACTCTGCGGCAAAAAAAGGAGAAGGAGATCAGGGCCCTGCACGAGAAGGACCTGGCGGGACTTCTCCCAGAGACAGGCGTTCTACCACCGCAAACACTTTCTGCCCTGCCAAACTGAAGAGCCCAGCAGCCCCGCCGCTGCCTGGCGTACGCAGGAACCGGTCCAGGTATCAAAACTTGGGCTCGGGCTCTTGGCTGGGAGGCAGCACTGCTGGAGGCTCCGTCCGGCACGGCGGGAGATGCTGTTGAAATGGGCTTAAAGTTCTGCGACAGCTTTTAGGAAAGATTCTAATTCTATCCTATCCTAATTCTAATATTCTAATCATTCTAATATTCTAATTCTACCCTACCCTACCCTACCCTACCCTACCCTATCTTTAGGAAAGATAGCCATGGGTCTTACCGGGCAGGACGGACGCTGCGATCAGCCAGTCCACCTTACCGCGAGACTTCCCAGGTTGGCCGAGGTCCTGGCTAAAGCATGCTGCCCTCCCGCGTACCCCTGCGGGTGCCCCCAGCTGCAGCGACGCGACATTCCCAGCGCTCGCCTGGTCGCACTGAGCCCTGCTGAGAGGCCAAGGCGCCTGACGCGCAGTAAGCACCACTAAACCAGCGCACCAGCCGCACGGCAGTGATTTGCAGAAAACGCCTCCTGAGAAAACTTCTACCCTGCCTTCCTCGGGTTCCAAAGCATTCCGGGATGAAATAAGAAGTACCGAAACAACTCGCAAGATTGCCTGGTGCAAAGATACCATCTAAGATACAGATGCTAAGATATAAAGCTGCTCCACATCCGCAGCAATCCATATTTCAGCATCCGTAGGTACTTTCTTTCGCAGTCGCTGCCGCAGAGCTCTCCTGCCTCTGCCCGTTGCTTCTCCTTCCTTCAGCGCTCGAGCCAGCCAGTTTTTGGTGTCAAGCCCCCATCCCGAGTCCCGGACAGGCTGCCCGATACCACATCTCACCCTGAACTTGCTGTCAGAAGGAGAAGAAACCCAAAGCTGGAGCCAGCGTGAGCCAGACTATCTTCCCCCTCCCTCAGCATTCAGGCAGGGGACACAGCTGGGGAGCAAAGGCTAAAGCAGACCGGAGGCAGGCACGGCAGAGCGCTGGGACCCCCCCGCCAAACAGCACGTGAGCAAACTCTTTGTGTCCCACGCGACGGGCAGAGAGCCCAGGTATGATCCCAGATCAATCTGATTCCGAGTGCGTAGTTTTTGAAATCTCCCATTACTGTCATGGCCCCAACCTTTCCTTCCTTTATTTTCCGGATGGTATTTTTTCCATCTTATCTTCTTTCATCAAAATCTTGTTTCCTGCTGCTGGAATCACTACATTCCTGATCTGTATGCAGATTAAACCCTGGGAACAGATGCTATTGTCAACTTTTATTAGTTTATTGCATTAAGAAAGGAAGATATCTTTGCAGTCATTGATGTAAAATAAGACTCCCCACTTCCACTGAAAGCCTCATCTCCCGAAAGCGACAGCAAGAAAACAAAAGCTCTTCTGAACATGAGCCGTAG
>NW_010556105.1:0-654 GCF_000687285.1 Phaethon lepturus | reverse complement strand
GACAGTACCCGAGACTTCTGGGACAAGCGGAGCGATCCCCCCGCGCGCGCGGAAACTGTGCGATGCCTCACGCAGAAGGCAAACGGTTTCCGAGTTCGGCAGCGAGCCTCACGAGGTGTTGTTCCCCGGGATAAGGCAATGATGAGGCCACTTTAGATATTTGTATTCCTCTCTCTCTTTGTGTTCTACTTAAACCGACGCTCTCCCCTCCCGTCTGCTGAACACCATCTTTTCAGTTATGGGGAGGTTTCTTCCACAGCCTCACGCTTTGCTCCTTCGCTGTTTATGCGTTTATTATTTACACATAGGCCCCCAGCTGCAACTCTCATGCCGGAAAAAAATCATTCGGTGCTCTGTTCGGCGAAAGATAAGAGAAGCAGGAGAGCTGCCAGCTCCTCGAGAAGGGAGAGGGAGAAAAAATACCCGCAGCCTTTTTTCCCCCACGCTTGTTGGGAACTAGAGCTCGGCTCCCATGGGCCGAAGGGAAACGCTGCTAACCAGCTGAGCATTCCTTATTTCCCAGGCAGTTGGGCTAGATGTAGGTCCCTTCCAACTGCAAATATTCTATTCTATTCTATTCTATTCTATTCTATTCTATTCTATTCTATTCTATTCTATTCTATTCTATTCTATTCTATTCTATTCTATTCTATT
>NW_010556104.1:4345-4935 GCF_000687285.1 Phaethon lepturus | reverse complement strand
TCCCGCCCGGCTGGAGGAGCGGGATGCCGTCCTGCGCACGCCGCTCGGCGAAGAAGCGGAAGGCAGCCGGCGATCGCCGGGACACGGCGCGTGTATCCACCACGTCTCTGTGTCTCAGCACATCCTGATGCTGAAGTGAGGCGAGATGACAATAGACGCTGATGGTATCAGCTCCTTCTTCAACCATTTAACGATAAAAGATGTGTCTGTCTGGGTAAACCATAGATCTGTCTCCCCAGATGACACTAGTGGGGTGCACACTGAGTTGAAGAACCGAAAGATTTCCTGACCGATACGGTATTGACTATGTACAGCTTCCGACCAAACTCTTCTTTTGATGGTACGCCAAAGGTGGATATTTGCATGTACTTTGTGCGCTTTGGGAGCCTTTCGGGGGGTGTTTATATGTCAGTGGTTGATCAGAAGATAAAATGATGATACAGAAACAAAAGAAAAAGGATTATGTGCTTGTCCTGGAGAGCAAAACAATTTAAATCATTGTCCAACACAATAGGAAATTCTCCATGTGCTGTGGTCCAGCTGATCTTTCACCATCCTCCATGAGCCCTGCCGAGCCGCCGCCAGTTAGG
>NW_010556104.1:4068-4279 GCF_000687285.1 Phaethon lepturus | reverse complement strand
CCGAGCCGCCGCCAGTTAGGAGGGAGGAAGGCTTGCGGCAGCAGCAGCAGCGTGAGGGAGCGTTAAGGGTGCGCGTCGTGTTTTTGGCGTTTAACGAGCTCTTAGAGGAACGGTTACAGAGGTGCCTGCTGTGTGCCTGGGCCGAGGGGCGGTGGATTGGATGGCATGAAAGCCGCAGGGGCCTGGCCGCGGCACGGAGGTGCCCCAGACG
>NW_010556104.1:3602-3990 GCF_000687285.1 Phaethon lepturus | reverse complement strand
CCGCCACGCTCCCACCTGCTCCCACGGACGTCTCTGCTGGGCGCCCTCCAAGCCGTGGGACATCGGGAAGCGATCACGGCGTTTCTCCCAGCTTTTCAGCCCTTCGAGCAAAATGAGGACAGTGAAAGACAAGTCCTTGCGCTGGAAGGTGAATTTTCCAAATTGGCTTGTTCTCAGCCCATCCTGGACCACTAATGACCACAGTCCCAGGCTTGGACCACTGCTGGCCGCAGTCCCTCCCGGTAAGCCTCGCTCCGTGGCCAGGCTCTCATCTGGCTCTGCCATAGGGATGCAGCTGCAGGATGGTGGAAGACAAGGCTGTAGCAGGGAGGAGGCGTGCAGGAGAGGACATTGCCCCCAGGAGGGAGATGCTGCAAGGCAGGAGCGG
>NW_010556104.1:3304-3512 GCF_000687285.1 Phaethon lepturus | reverse complement strand
GCAGGCCGCTGCCACGCCAGCGATTCCTGGCAGCGCTGCCAGGATGGGAAGCAGGACATGGACCTGGTGGGCTGGCTTGTGTCTCTTGGGCTTGTCAGTGCCTGGTGCTGGGCGGGGACGGGGGGGTCTGGCAGGGCTGAGGGACGGTGGGGACCAGTCACTCCATCCATCTGGTTCAGCCGGGCAGAGATGCTTTCCCTGCCCCCAG
>NW_010556104.1:2574-3245 GCF_000687285.1 Phaethon lepturus | reverse complement strand
CGTGGCGGAGCCGCGGCCGGGGCTGTTTGCCCGGGCGTGCTGGGTGAGGTCTCCTGCTGAGGCTTGGCTGACAGGCAGCCAGACCTCAGCCCACCCTTGGGGGCATCCAATTTTACAAGGGTGATACAAACCGTCTTGCTACTCTGGGGCTGCGATCCCCATGCCCTTGGCACTGCCCGAGGGGAAGGGAGAAGGGTCCCGGGGCTCGGCGGTGCCTGGGGTGGTCCGTCATTGCCCGCAGGTCCCCCTGCCCAGATCCGAACCAGCTCCCCAAGCCCACGTGGTGCCCTTGCTGCCTGCTGGTTTGGGGCAGGACCGGTGGCTGAAGCGCCGTGGTGGGGAGCAACTCAGGGGGAATCTGGAGACGAGCTGACAGGGCGGGAAGCTGTCGGTGCCGTATTGGCACGGCTGGAGGTGGCAGAGGAGCTGCGCTGGGGAAGGGAGGGTGCGGGGGCAGGATGGATCTGGGATGCGAGATAAGGGGTGGTGGCTGGGCAGGATGGGTTTCCTCGTTGCGTAGGGTGGCTCTTCCTCCTGGCACTTCCATTGCTAAAAATACAGCCGTGCTCCTGGTGCAGGCCCAGGGCAGGTACCCACAGCACCCAACCCCATGCTGCCCGCAGTATCTTGCAGGGTTACTGTGATGGGGCCTCCAACCTTTCTGCCCCAAG
>NW_010556104.1:0-2311 GCF_000687285.1 Phaethon lepturus | reverse complement strand
TGTGGGTGTCCACGCAGGGACCTTGCTGCTCGTGCCGCTGACTCGGGGGCGGGGTGACCCTCACACCCAACGGGTGAAGTCAAAGACCAGGCTGGAAGAACAGCAACCACGACGGACCATCCCATGGCGATCCCTTCGCCGTGCCTTTCCCCACCCCGGAGAGCGGGACCCCCCGGGGTTCCACGGGGCTGGGAAGGGAGCGGAGGTGACACGTCCCCCGGCGCCACGTCGCTGGCTCCATTGTTCATTGTTCCCCCTCGGGGCGGCGGAGCCGGCGTGGGGACGGAGAGCGATAAGGGGGCAGAGAGCACTGCTCCGGTTCCTGCTCTCGGCAGGTTGTTTCCCCACTTGCCCAACCTCTCCTTAGGTAAACTCGGCGCTTCACCTCCCTTAGAGTTTGCTTTGCTCTCCTGCACTCATCCAGCGTGGCACGGGGCCCAGGGAAAGCAGCACGGCTCTATTAATAGCCCATGGGGTTGCCAAATCCCTCCTGTATGTTGAAAGAGAGGTGGTGGCTGCAATACCGTGACTCAGCCCTCGGTGGTAACACGCGGGCTGGTTCCCCGGCCGGGCCATGCTGGGAAGGCTCCCGGCTTCGCCCCAGCCCTGGAGGGCGATGCTCGGCTCTCCGGCGCGGTGGGGGGGTGCGGAAGGGCCTTTGCTCCATCGGATGGGGATTTCTCGGCTTGCTTGCGACACAAATAGTCGTATCGCTAAACTTGGTGCTGTTCCTCTCCGTTGGCAGCTGCCCAAGCTCACGGGCTGGACTCACTCTGCACATGGACCTGTAAAGAATAAAATCCTGGATGCCCGGTGGGGGCCAAGCCATGGACCTGTTGCTGAAGCTCCTTGTACCCAGGGCTGAAGCAGGCTCGCGGGGCTGAAAGCCACGGTGTCCCTGGAGAGCGGACAGCAGAGCCTCTCAGGGCAGTGCATGGAGCATCTCCTCAGGCCCCTCTTGAGTTTTACGTCTTTGAGTCTTCTCCCCCACAGCTGGGCTTGTGAGTGACCCGTGTTGGGGAGCGGGAGCTTTGGAGAGATGCTCTGGGTGACGCTCTGTGGACCCTGGACCTGCTGTGGGGAAGTGGGTGGGAGAAGTGGCCCATGGGGAGAGGTGGGATCCTGGACATGGAGGTACCACGGGGCGGCGTGAAGGATGCTACGGCTGGGAGAGTTCAGCTTTGCATGGCAGTGGGCAGAGGAAGGAGCCCCAGCTGCGAGCGGGGCCAGGCACTAACACCAAAGGAAATATTTGGAAAGGCAGTTACTGCCCCAAAATAACTGCAAATGCTTTCAGGAACAAAGCTGGAACAGCGTCCATGGGCAGCAGCCGGATTCCCCCAGCCCAGGGCAGCTCCCAGCACGGGGGCCAGACGCAGGGCAGGGCCATTTATTACCCTTCCTGTGGCAGCGTGGGGGGTCCCTGGGCCTTCTTTTGGCCAAGCTGTTTGGAGACACCCCATCCCCATGGTCCTGGCAGCTGAGGAGGTAAAAAGTAGCCTCTCCTCCCTCGTCCGTACTGAAATGTGGGTACCAGCATCCAGACGGTCTCCTCGTTCGCTGCCAGGAATCAGCACCTTTAGGTTGAAATTCAAATTCTCTGTTTAACTACAGCCTGGGAAGGATATTTAAGAGCCTAAAGGGGGTCCCTGTCCCCACAGAGCTGCCCAAACGCGAGCGCGGCGGGGCTGGAGCCAAGGCAATAGCTCAGCCTCATGGCGGGGCAGCCAGATGGGCTGCTGGCAGCTGCCTGCGGGCAAACGCGGGACCGCGGGCACAGGCCGTGACTCACCAGCCTTTCACCAGGCAGCGTATTGCGTATTTGCAATGCCGGGCAGCCTGCTCGCTCCGCCCGGGTTTGCAGGCCCCCGGGGAAAAGCGGGGTGCGTGAGTCGCCCAGCCAGGGGCAGAGATTTCGACCCCCTCGTGAGGCGTCAGCCCGGTGTCCGGGTCACCTGGGAGCTGCCTGAGCTCCGAGGTGGCAGGGAGGGGACCGTCCCCTCCCCAGTGCTTGAGCAGCCTGATTCCCCGGGGACTGAGCTGCCCCGGGGATCAGCCCCGCAGCGGGGACAGGAGGTGGCTCACGGGGACACGGGGATCCGGGCAGAGTCGCTCTGATGGAGTATTTCTCCTGGAGAGCCAGCGTGACAACTGCAGGCGTCAACTGATCTTCAGCCCCATCCTTGCCAAGCACCCAGGTTTCCCCAAAGCTTGACCCCAAGTCCCCAGTCCACCCAGCATCCCCAGCAGCAGCCCGGCCAGGCAACCCTGGGATGGGACACGCGGGAAGTGCTGAGAGCGACTGTCACGG